>NC_137231.1:14879621-14937121 GCF_949987685.1 Ammodytes marinus | reverse complement strand
ACATCTAAGTACCAACACAATCAAATCCCTGCTTACTATAGTAATGACCCAGCCATTGTTTTTTTTGTTTTTTTCATTGAAGTAAGCCTACAGTACATCTCATCGTTTTCCTCATAGGTAACCAGACATGATTAATCAATGATGCAGACTGTCTTTCTGGTTTTCCTTCTTTCTGGCAATTTCAAAAGGCCTGGTTTTCCATTGTGATCACAACATTGTGACTGTTGACTATCTTTACATTATTGTTGCCACTATGGATTACAATATTGCTAAAGCTAGCAGTGGTGGATGCATCGGTCCCCTAATTCTCCCTGTGTGATGTGAACCTCCTTATATGTTTATGTTTAACACTGTCAATGCAGCACATCCCATTACTACCACTAACTAGGACCTACAACTGTTTACTTGCTCTTATATCTTCCAAAGGAAACAATCAACCATCACTGAAAATAACATGCTATCAAGTACAGGCCTGCCATCATCTCATCTAAGGTAATGTGAGCAGAGATTAGCTGTTGTAGTATTTACTATAAGAGACACAGAGTCCACAAAGGCAGACCAGTTAACACAAACCATTGTCACATGACCAGAGTAAAGGAATACCTAGGCTAATAGATTAGACAAGGCTTGGAGCTAAGCTTATATAAGAAAGAAACAACACAAATTGTTTCAAAAATGAACCAGACATTCTAATATGATATTGACTTAGGACAGTCAGGGTAGATAAGCAGAAGAGTGAGGAATATTTAGATTTTTTTTTTAAGATATTTTTATGCTTTATTGATAGTGCAGGGAGACAGAGGTGAAATGGGGCAGAGAGGGGAGTAACATGCAGAGAACGACTGCGGGCGGGAATCGAACCCGGGTCTGCTGCTGGGCCCAGCCAGGGGGGGGGATGCCCTACCAACTGAGCTAAGGGCGCCCCCGGAATATTTAGAGTTAAGAGAATGAAACAGAAAACCAAGAAGGGAGACAGAGTGGTTATCAATCTCGGATATATCCCAATGAATTCCAAGGGAAGCAGCATCGTGACATTGTACTCACGCAAAAGGCAGGGTATAGCAATCACAAACAACACACATGTAATAAGATCTCACTCTCACCGTAACGTTAACACACATCACTAACCACATAGTCCTTAAAAACATCCCAGAAAATCAATAATGCATTTCATAGGAGTACTGTTGTTTTAACCTCAAAGATTCTGACATTGAACATATATCAATATCCGTGCCTTAAGTTTGTTTACTGCGAAAAATTATATCACAATAAATGACACAATAATGAGCAATAGAAAATATCTCTAAATGGAATAACACTGCGACTCAAGAATTGAGAATTAATAGAAAAAATGCTGTTGAAAAAAATGCTCCACTTCCAATGCCCTCGAACGGTGTACGTCGTTTAGCCTGTCCTGGACACACTTTTTGAAGCTGTACACCTTGCAGCCCTGGTAGCCCTCAGGCATTCTCAATCGATCGACATTGAATGACCGTTGTTGGCCTGATACTCAATTATATCCTAACCTACCCCCAACTGAAGGACCCGGGACGGTGTGTAGTCTAGACCTGGAGGTCATAACCCTCCTCAAGACCCAGCCAGGAGAACCCATCACTTCTCCCAACCCAACCAGATCAAAAGCTCTGTGTTGTCTGGGCTGTCGGCCAGTGTTTACTTGTGTTGACCTCTGGAGCCCATGAAGAGCAACATAGGATAGATGACGGCGGAAAACAAAGTGAAGCGCCATGGCAGAGAAGATGAGGGCAAGACAGTGGACAAGCTTGCGGAGAGAAAGGGCAAAAGATACCGCTATCAAAGAAGAAAGGAACAGTAAACCAGTATTAAAGAGAAGGGGAGCAGAGAGAGCTCTGACAATGGGAGAGAGAGACAGAGAGACAGAGAGAGAGACAGAGAGAGAGCGAGAGAGAGCGAGAGACAGAGACAGAGAGAGAGAGAGCAGAAAGACAGTTAAAGGAGTGTAGCTTGGGTCAGAGGTAGTATCTCAGGTTATCAGTGTGTCAGTCAACTAGAGACCTCCAGCCATCACAGCCAGGGCAAGTGTCTCTCAAATCCCACACAATCCTCTTCTCTGTTCTCCAAGCCGGCCCCTATTGACACATCTAAAACCAAGGTCACACAGCAGTGTTTACACAGCCTTTAGCCTAAATTACATCATCCAAACTCTGGCCCGCTGCTGGATGCATCACACTGTCACAGAGTAAATGACCTGGCAGGCTGCCGGCCCCCCTGGAAGAGGAGAAACAGAGAAAGTGAGTGGAGGGGGTGGAAGCAGATAAAGAGGAAAAAAATCAAACCTAAAATGGCACAAGTGCTTTATGTACGATCAAAGGGTGTTCAAATTGTTGTCCAAATTCACCCAGAAAATACACAGTATTGTCTCACTGTCAGTGGTATAGTGTTTTCCCTCTTGTGCGTCTACACACTGAAGAACAAGGGAGCAGCATAATGCACATTGTTGCTGGCTCCCAATAATGATGCATAACCCGGTGGCTGCACAGGAATATAATACCAATATGTCAGGTCTCTGATTTGGCCACAATTTGCATGGTTATAATAGCTTATCGACTGGCTCAAGGTTGAGCAGGGCCAGGCGGCTTCACTTTAATGACTGGCCATGTGCCTCCGACAGTTTATTTCAAGCTTCTGTGGCTCAGTCACCCGGCCCGGCCCTGTCTCGTCAATACCCAATCTTGATCCCAATATCTGCATCCTGACAAAGTCTGCACAAACACGTCTGCCCCCTTTCCCCATTGCCAACAACCTCACCTACACATCCTCCATTGCCTCCTGCCTACTTCTTTTTCTTTCAATTATTCCTGTATCATACAAGCATTTCCCATGGAGATCAATACAGGTGCAATTCATTAGGCCTCCCAAAAATCTGCTTGTCTGCAAGCATTTGCCCGTATAACAGCTATCGACCCCTCACAGTTTGGCCGAGCGCCCACCGTATTCAATGTCTGTTCAGCGGCACAACAGGCGAGCTACGGCAGCAGAAACTAACTTTTTGAAATTAAAACTATGGATTTAGTTTAAAACAAGAACAAAGATGCTGATACAACCTCTAATCAACAATGATACTTTTTTAAATGATTCAGGAAGATTTTGACTATACCCATAATGATGTTGGGCTTTTTACATAAATCAAAATAGTCCTCACTGATCATCGCTGTTCTAGCCAAACAATACTGGCCTTTTGTCTAAAAATGGGACTCAACAGTATCTAAGAAGGAAAACAACCATTATCACTTAAATGAGGGCACAAAACAAATCTTTCCTATTGTTGAAGGCAAATCAACTGGTTGGCGGAAAAAATAAATGAGAAAACCCAACCTGTCTTTTCTTTTTTTAATATTGTTTTACATTTTTTAGTTTGGATCAAGAGGTGAACGATAGATTAGACTGTATTTAAAAAAAATATTTTTGTAAAGCTCCAAAGCATCCCAGTTGTTGTCTGATCACAAACCCATCCAATTGCTTTGACAAACCGATTCGGAAACATCTCTGTTTTGGCTGTTATGAAGCCATTTCTGAAACACAAAGGAGGGAGGGGGTTAGAAAGAGAAGAAAGGGATGAATCAACAAGGGGTGGTGGAAAACAAGCAGTGGTCCTCGGTCGAGAGGTCAGAGTGAAGGCAGTGCAACCATGCCCACTGTGGGCACTCAGCTGGAACTAAATGTGGACGCCGAGACACCAAATATTGGAGCACTGCCAAGGACCTCTCACCCTGCAGTGCTCTCTCTCTCTCCCTCTCTCTCTTTTTGCCCAAAACTCAACAATGAGTTGGAACTCACCGCCTCCCGCCGCTCATCCCCCACCATATCCCCCACACTACATCCCCCTACCCCATTCTGCACTCATTCAGTCATTCAGCTTAACATGTTCATTACAGCTGGCGCAGGGATGGTGGTGTGGAGCAAAATCACTGGAGGAGTGAAGAGAGATTAGACAAGTGAAGGACTGGGGTGGTGGACTTTTGAACTCGGACAGCGATGTTACTCAAAGTATTACACTCATTCATATTTCAACCACCTGTCCAGATGACTTGGTGGTTTTGGCCCTGTGTGTGTGTGTGTGTGTGTGTGTGTGTGTGTGTGTGTGTGTGTGTGTGTGTGTGTGTGTGCGTGCGTGCGTTTGGGTGTGTGTGCGTGTGTATATGTGTGTGTGTGTGTGTGTGTGTGTGTGTGTGTGTGTGTGTGTGTGTGTGTGTGTGTGTGTGTGTGTGTGTGTGTGTGTGTGTAGGATGGTGAGGGTTGAGGTAAGGGACAACACTTTTTGGGATGTGAGGGAGAGACACTGGGGCTAATGAGGTAGCCCAAACAGCTCAGTGAGCTGGGTGTCAAATCACCTGCAACAAAAACACACGCACAAGCGCGTGTACACACACCCAGACACAGAAACGCATGCACGCACGCACGCACACACACACACACACACACACACACACACACACACACACACACACACACACACCAACACATGAAAGAGCAAATAGGATTACAGTATGGGAGAAGACAAGGAGGATGATCCAACACCATAATATCGTTTCCAAGAAGGGACCGGTAATGAAAAGGCCATTGGGCGGGCTGTAGTAAGGGGTTTACCAGGGGGTGGGGCAAGGGTTTAGCTGGTCAGAGGTCAGACCTACAGTGCAGTGATCTAATGGCTGTCTGATTTGCGCATGAGGGCTTAGCTTGTGTTTTACGAAAACAAGATATAGAAACTAGGCCAGGATTCAAGAGATGGAAAACACCACAAATAGCAAACCGGATCAATGAAATGCACTAAAGTTCAGTTCAGAGTAGAACCTTGTTTATCTGAACTCCTCAGAGACTTAAGTTATTCAGAGGAAAGTATATGATGCGTAACAACAACACATAGAAATCCCGGATTAAAGTTAATACAATATAAAATATTTCTTATATTAAAGGAAATTATATTATACAATTTGATCTTATGATAAATTAAACTCTGTGTTTATGTCTCCAAGGGGTTAGAGGTCATTTTAGATTGTTGGGGAGCTTTGAGGTCCTGCTGTGTGAAGGTTGGATGCCACCATTGGACATAAACCTTATGACATGGTCAACATGACAAGTAGTGAGTTTCAGCTATGATAAGACCCTAGGGTTAAATCCATGGTGTATCCTCTCATTCCAAAGAAATATTTTCAAATCACTTGATTATTAGGATTTGTCGACTAATATTTCAATGTATTTAAAGAGGTTATGGTTGCACTAGAGGATTAGAGGTATTTTAAGGAACCATGAATATAAATGCACGGTGACCACAGACCCATCCATAGACAAACATGTTTGTATAGAATGTTCACACCAACTTAACCATATATGAACGAGATTACAGTATGATTTTCGAGAATGACAGTACATAACAATCCAATTTCCCATCTCTTCCAGCTGTTCACCCATACATGCGTTGATTTCCCTGTGGATTGGTTCAAGGGCCTGTCTGTGTGACAGAAAAAGGTTGATCCTGGGGCCGGAGCAGGGCAGGAATGCCAAGCATGGGTTTAAGATGTAAGGTAACATCTATGTCAGAAGCCTCATCGAGTGTAAGACTTAATATCTGGGGCTGGGTTGGGAAGGTCTTGAGTAGAAACTACAGAGACAATCTAACATGAACACATCCAGCGTGGTCCACAGGAGCCAGCCTGACATGTGACTGGTTGCGACACCTCAAGGTGAAAGGTCAATACAGCTTTCAGCAAATCTGTGCAGGCACGGCATGAGCTTATATTATGGGAGGGTAGGGGGCACGGCTTGGCCTCCAACCCTTACCCGCTAAGACCCTTGAAGTTTTTTACCCTGACCTAGAATTGACTCCTTCATCTAGGATGTTAGCTATACTAATTACTGCCTGATAGCCGCCTGGTGCCAAACGCAATTCACTTCCCCCCCGATTCTCCTCGACTCAGCTCCAACAGCTGGTGCCAACCTCACTTAGTGCTCATGAAGTGTTTGAGACACAAATTGTGAGCCTCCAACCTTTCCTCTGCTCTGGCAATCTACCTCTTTTGTTTAGGATTTTGTTATCTGGCCACATGTTGTTCGGAGGGCAGGATTTGGGGGCAAAGGGGAGCTGCATGTTGTAACATCAGAAAGTCGGCTGGCATGCACTCTGAAAGAAAAAAAAAGCATTTCCTGAGCCGAACAAAAGGGGATTAAAATGGCGCCAACGATAGATTTGGAATTTGAAGCGTAGATTACTGACCCCACCCTTTTTTTCATCTCAAAGGTAGATAAAAGTGTCTCCTCTGTGGCTGGAAAGGAATAAGGGCTAGAGCCACGCAGAGGTCAGGTGACTTGGGCTCAAGATTGGCAAAGGGACTCACAATCAATATCAGGAAGTGCAGTTTAATTTGACTATGCCCTGAGGTCCCTCTGTCTAACCTTGTAGCACCCTTCACTACCAGATCTGCATGTCTACCACTTAGACCTTAGGCCTCCTCCTGTGCCCTCTGGGGCCACTCCCAAATCTTGCTGCAACAGCAGGTCATATCTGAGAACCCACAGCAGGCCCAAATCAATGTGAGTTTGTCTGTGATTATCAGCATGTGGTATATGTGTCTCTGGGGGTGTATCATTGAGTGTCTATACATGTGTAGGGCTATCTCTGAGCATGTCTGTGTGCATTTGAATCTTGGAGCATACATGCAGTTTGTGTGTGCGCGTGGATGTGGACAAGTGGCCTGTCTATGTTGATTAGATAGTATGGTGGACATACTGGCTGGCCAGCGTACACATGCGGGAAGACAAGAGTGGTGTTTTTCCGCTGGCTTTGTAGTTCAGCCCTTAGAGGCTCACAGAAGTGATAACCAGTCAGTCTCTAGGTCACCCAGATAACACGCCTTTACACACAGCATTCTTTTTCTTTGCAGGATGTACACACAAGTGTAGGTGAGTATCTGTGAGTGCAGGAATGCATGCACACCTACTGTATCTTCACCCGAGTATAAAGGCTTACACCAAAAAGCCAAATCTCTCAACATGACCACCTTGACAGGCCTCAGGACATTTAACTCAAAGTTTCAGAGTGAAAGGATGGACAGAACAAAATAAATGTAATTGATGTGACAACAACAGTGAACCAAACTTAAAACAGTCAAACCTTGTGATATAGACAGAATATGTTTACCATATAACATGATCCCAAAATGGCTTTCCTCTCTTTAAGTTGAGCAACTGCTTAAGCCAAATTCACATGAGGAAAGAATTAAGAGAAAGACGAGTTAGCCGTTATCATATTGTTGATGGTGTTGCCAATTGGATTGGTTTGGTGATCAAAACAAAATACTACACCCGCACTTCATGACACATTTATTGTTGCTTGGATTCAGTGCCAGACCATTTTCAGAGCTGAGAAGTCAGCTGACACACAGGTGAAAGGTCACCTGGGGCTGCCCGGAGTAGTGACATGCCAGCGACCTTCATAGGATGTTGATGGATTAACAACAGAAGCAGAGGACAGAAGGGCTGAGTATTAGAGGCCATAGCATCAGTGACGGATCAGCAAAAGCTTATCTCATTACTCCTAAGCACAATAACTACAACAACTATCCAAGCAGTTTATAATTGCTGCTTCCTATAGGCAACAAACAAAGCTGTGTTTATTACATCTCTTTCTACTCCTTGGTGCTTTCACAGAAAAAATAAATAAAAATCATCCTCTAATTGCCACATTTCTCTAATAATAACGCACATTGGTTTCACGGGCGGTTTGTCTCCTGTCCTAGAGATGGCTGGGTAATAAAGTTTTTATCTGTCAACAGCGGAACACGGGGGGAAGATACAAGGTCACTGCTGCATACTCAAACCCAGGCTAGTGGTGGAATCCACCATCACTTTTGTTTGTATAATCATATAAATAAGACATCATTTTCTCAGCAAAGAAAGACAAAAAAAACAAAACACTATAATTTGAGGCTGATTATGACTCAAGGACTTTCAAGGAGGATTTTTTCCCCCTTCATTTCCTAATCATCTCTTTGGCAATTATGTGAATTCCAAGATGTATTCTCACAGCTTCCACATTTGGTGTTTTTTTTATTTCATGGCAATCATATCAAATGTGCATTTAATTATAACCTAATTGTGCAGAATAGAGGCAAGACGGTAAAACTGCTGCCACAATATATCAAAAAGGTTCAGTTTAACAGGAGCAGTGGGTTTAACATAGTAGAAGATGGACCCTTCGCTCTCACACAAACACAGAAACATACACACAGACATAGACACGCACACACACACACACACACACACACACACACACACACACACACACACACACACACACACACACACACACACACACACACACACACACACACAAAGTAACATAACTTGGCGTTTGCAGATGTTGGATCTCAGCATTGGTTTTTCAATCCAGTAGTTGGGCATTCAGTGTGTTTCTATGTGTATTAATCAACCACTATACCGTAGAAACTGGCCTCATGAACCTACAACAATAACACCATGTATAATAAGCCAAACAGAGAACAGTAGAAGATCAAAAGAATAACAACAACAAAATCTAACTTGCACCACCTTATGACCTTAAATATTGGTTTTGCGGGCCACAATCATACAATATAATTAAAACTGAGGAGCAACTCAATTCAGTTTGCAGCACAATATAGTTGCCGTGTCATTCACAGATATTTCACCTCCAAATAAAGATGAAATGGCAACAAAACTGACCTGTTTTAGGGGAATACAAGACCAGAATGAGTTTGTCTACTGTTAAGAACACATCATTAAGTAGTGTTATCAGCCTTGACTTTATAACTGGAATGTGTATTAATTAATATGTTCATGGAAGTCAGTATAATGTGGGTTTGTCTTCCTTCCTTGACATTTTAACCATTAACATGTATTTATAGTTAGTGACACTAATGTTTACTCAATATATAAGCACCCCTGCTATAATCTACTCCATCCCATCAATTTACTTTACCTGTAGTAAAAGCTGTGTGTATTACTACTTCTACTACCAAAATATCTAAACTAACTCCAATTGGATAATGTATTTCAGAAGTAATCTATCAGTTAACAAAAATTTAATGTAAAAAAAAAGTATTCTTCTCAGGCACAACTTCATTTAGGTCAACACAAATGATGATGGTCAGAGGATCATTGCTACATGAAAAAACAGCACTGTAACACTGGGTGGCAACTTTTTCATTGTTTTATTCATTTAGGCACGATGATACTGTGAGATGATGATGATTGCTAAGAGTTATAATACTAGCGGTTAGGATTTTCCCTACCCCCCCTGGGGTTATTGGATTAATTCCACAACATGGAATGTAGCTAAAACTAGTCCACAGCCACAGGAACCCAGCATGGTAATAAGGCATTTCCTGATATTAGACTTTAATCTACAACTTGTCCCATACAGCCACTGATGATCAAGAATACACCTGCCATTGTTTTTCATCCTCATGTTTACACTGGAGTCATTCAAATGTGGTATACTCACAGTTCAGTGTTCTTTTTTTCCTATATAAGTGGTTTGCCACATGTCGAGCTCAGGGGTAAAGGCTGGGCGGATTAGAGCCTATATGGAGTCAATGAGTAGAGGCCATATGGGCAAATGAGATCCATGTCGGTGAAGCACTAATCTGGGGATGGCCTCTGAGTGACCAGGGATGGACACTATGCGCGGCAGCTCAGGGGCTTGGGGATTGTGACAGCAGCTTGTGGCCTGCTTCTACTGTACCCAGTGCTTTAGCTCCCCCGTCTGACCCTGCATTCTCAAAGAGGAAAAAGAGCTTGGCCCTGTACATGAAAGATGATTAAAAAACACCATCAGAGTAAACAAATACAGTACACTGCACTGTGCAATTGTATTGGTACCATTCTTCCAAAGTGTACACCGATGGCACTTTCGAGCGTGTACAGTATATGAAGAAATGGTAACCATGTTTGGGGTATGTATTTAGAGTAGCAATTTGTTTACAACATTCCCCCTGTTTTCTGGGCCTCACTACTAGTATGTTAGTGAAAAAGTATGGCCTTGAGTCACACATGAGTGGGATTCAAGTCTACCGTTTGGAAACTGTATGCTGTAGATACAGATGTGTATAAAGGGAAATAACTTCTATAGAAAGAAAATATGCAGTTATTAGCACACTGCTAAAGAACATGCAGGCGTTTGCCTGAAGCAAGTAAAAAAAAAAAAAAAAAACATTAATAAAGCAGTAGGAGGTATAGCAAGAGCAAAAATAAAATAAAAGTAGGGATAAAAACCGACCGTTTTTTTTAGAAACCGACCCAGTGATTGGTTGGGACGTGGGTAGCAGAAGGACAAATGGACGAATCTGAGGAGCTCATACGAGTGAATACGGAATGGCCCTCATGGGCAAATCTGGCACTAAGATGATAATGAGATTATAAAACCCCACTATATTGCAGCAAATTGTATAAGTGTTTCATTGAACCTTGTTGAACTTTCATTTATGCATGCCGGGCTCTTTCCCTTTTTGTTTCTCCCCTTTCTTCTTTTTCCCCAGGATGAAGGGCGGAGTATGAGAAAGGAGGAGAGGATAAAATGCCTCCTGGATAGAGTTTACCTAGTGCAGGGGTGAACCGAAGACCACAGACTGAGGTTTCCAGACATGCTTCTAGTTAGCATAATCACAAAAGCCTAAACTGTTAAAGTGTATAAATAGTGCTCTGCATATTAGATGCAACTTCACACTTCACATCTAGTCATGTCACAAAACGACAGATTTATAATTGTCGTTGGTAAGAAATGTACAGACATTAACAAACCTGTAATTTATCTTTACATTGCCCAAGGTTTGTCATTATCTTGTGAAATGTACACATTTAAACATATGAAGTAAGTTACAAGTAAAGTAAACAAAGTTGAATGGTGGGTAAGATTGATTTTTTTAAAGAAAGACAATAAGATAGACAAACTAGATTCAGAGTAAACACAATTGATGATAACACTTATTTTATTTTCTGTAACAGACTGGAGGTCTTTTAAATATTTACTCATTTTAAATATTCATTTATTTGTTTATTTACATAATGTATTGTAAAAATATGTAAATATGTATTTTGTCTATTTTTGTACAGTGGGTATATAAATATAAATATAAATATATGTAGCAATTTATAAAGAATGAGGATATGATATAAATATGAAGCCAATCTGATAATAATTAATGAGTAGTAGAGACGGGGTAGATTAAATAAGCTTATGCTTCTTCCTTTTTACTTTTGGACATGTTAAGTTAATATTGTTTTTAAGTTGTTGTTGTTTTTCTTCTTTTAGCTTTTTATTGTATTATTTTTACATGTTCCAAATTAAGCCTTAACTTAAATAATTCATAAATCATGGATCATAAAAGTTAGTCAAAGTTATTAACTGCATCGACATATCAAACTATTGAGGTTAATTCCATTTCCTTTTTTTCTTTTTACCATACCACCACACGCACTGATAATAATAATAACGCATTAAAAACGCTATTACCATTATTGCTACTGCTGCTACTAATATAAAATTCATTACTATCATTTTAAATCCATTAAAGCAATATCTTCACATACCTCAAATGGGTTGTAAAGATAAGCTAATGCATCATTCAACATTTTTTATGAATTTCACATCCCTGCTAAGAATAACTTTGACATTTTAGTTATCAGCTTGATGTATTGATCAACCTAATTTCTTCCTGTTTTGTCATTAGAAACAAATGGCAACAGTCTTGTCTTGGACCTGTAGCAGGAGGCTTGTCTATCGACTGTGTCGGCATATCTTTCATTCTGATCTGGCTGAAGATAATTGTCTGACAGAAAGCAAAGCACTAGAATAGATCAATAAACACAGAGGCTCCTCTAGAATTGAATCAAAGAATTGAATCAAAGTGGTCATGTCTTTGATTTAAAAGGAAATAACCCGGGGAGACAGCAACATACATGACAAGCTGTCACCATGGAGCAATACTGCGACCTGACAATGGACCATGGGATGGGTTTGGTAGAGGGATCCATCAAGGTTGGTTCTGATATTTAAATGATGATTGTTGCCCCAAAGGCTCCTTTTCAAAGCAATTTAGCAGGCCCATGTCTATTTCTTTCAAGCAAAAATTGAGATGGCAAACTTTAAATCACTTTTTGGGCATCTTTTTTTCAGTCATTGGCATGGCCTGGCACCATGATCCTAAGTATGAAAGCAAGAAAGGAGAGCAAGCCTCTATGATGATCTGACCTGGCTATTCTTAAACACCATGCTGACAAGTTTCCATGCCATGCCAACAGCCGAAGAGTAGTCAAGCATATACAAGCATACACCACTGGCAAATATAAATAAGCCACGGCCATGGAAAGTGTAGCACATTTTAAAATGTAAAAAAACAAATGCCTAAAGGAAAGATATTCTCTATAGTCAACAATCTCCATTTTTCATGCCTTCTGCCTATCTCACATAGACCTGACGCTTAATGATGAGCCAACATCTGACTGAAACCTCCAATAATTTCCATAGCTGTATATTGTAAAATATTTGTTTTGTTTTGTTCTTGCTGAAAGAACGTCAATTGGCTGCTGAAGATGTAGTCCCCCAACTGACAATACGCTTCTGCTACCAAACCTACTCCCTTCAGAGCCTCCAAAATACAAGTAAAAAAAACTACAAAAGAAGGAAAAAAGGTAATAAATTATAAAGGTATCTGCTGCACTAGTAATATTAAAAAATGTATCAACAGCAATCACTAAGGTCTGACATAACCTGCCTTCAAAATGACCCCAATCATTGTTACATCTAGTTTGGCAGTGCATGGTAAACTGGGGCAATAGCCAAATCACCATCTTATGAAGCCACCCAAGAAGAATCAACTGACAATACTTGATACATAGTAAGTTGGTATTCTGACCATGTGATTGTAGTTCAACATATAAAACCAAACTGCTATTCCATCTTACAAGTTAGCCCTATAGTATCTGACACCCACACCAGCCCCAGACATCAGGAGTCCTTGGTGTCAGCATTTTCCACATCATTATTATATGGTCTGTCGCAAATGTGACCCAGACAATAGCCCGATCCAACCTCGGTGAATCCAGGTCAGAGGTTACCAGAGTTTGCTTGTCTATTTCCTGCGACACCAGCGCAACGTGTGCCGGTCAGGCTAAGAAAACATTGAATAACGTTTGTGAAAACACAGGCACAAACCCATACACATTTTCATGTGATCTTCCATCGACACAGCGGACATCCACTTCACCAAGCTGAGAAAACAGTGCTTTTGGTTGGGGGGGGGGGTCATTTGACTGGGAGTTTCCCCAAAATTCAATCAGACGGTGTGTGTGTGTGTGTGTGTGTGTGTGTGTGTGTGTGTGTGTGTGTGTGTGTGTGTGTGTGTGTGTGTGTGTGTGTGTGTGTGTGTGTGTGTGTGTGTGTGTGTGGTGAAGAGGTGCAGACAGCTAGAGGTGTTTCACGGTCAGTAGTGCGTGGATCAGGGAGGTGAGGGTAATTGTCAAGTCAAACCTACAGCAGGACAGAGCACCTTCACAATAAGAGCATGGATATGGGTGTGTGTGTGTGTGTGTGTGTGTGTGTGTGTGTGTGTGTGTGTGTGTGTGTGTGTGTGTGTGTGTATGTGTGTGTGTGTGTGTGTGTGTGTGTGTGTGTGTGTGTGTGTGTGTGTGTGTGTGTGTGTGTGTGTGTGTGTGTGTGTGTGCATGGGTGGATGGTTGTGTAGTTGGGGGGGTGGGGCGTTGTGTTTTGTATCAGCGTGTCTGCTTTTATTCTCAGGCCCTCTTTTGTGCCTTTGTGGTATCTCGGTACATTAATAACAATGAGCCACAGAAGTATGAGCCTTAGGTGAAGAGAAGAAAGGCAGAGTGACCTCCAATGTCAATGCGCAGGTGCTATTTCTCATTTCTATAACAATATTGCATCACTTTTTCAGCCAACTCCCCTGTTATTTTACAAAAAAATCAAGACAACCTTTCAACAAAATCCTCACTTTTAATTATGCAAAACCCAGCAGGATGAAAGCGAGGTGGGCACATCAAAAAATTATTATAGCGTATTTATGTTGTGAAAAAAAGTGAAAGTGAGTGTCTATCTGCAGTCCATTAGGGTTAATTACAGCGTTGTGTTGGGATGCTTGTAACAGAGCAGGTTTGGTAATTAAAGTACAGGTAAGACATTAACTTACTTTTGTTAGCCATTAATCAGTGTTTACCTTCAGAGAGCTCTGCCTTTGTAATTAATAATCGGCTTGGACAATGAGTAATCACCAAAGAGGAAGTTGTGTATACATGTGTGTGTGTGTGTGTGTGTGTGTGTGTGTGTGTGTGTGTGTGTGTGTGTGTGTGTGTGTGTGTGCCTATGTATCTCTGTGTTATTAGCAAAGGGGGTTTTCCCAACCTTTGAAATAGCTTCTTCACTGATCAAACAACCGATCATCCATCTCACCAGATAAAAAAAAGTCAATAAACTAAGCAAAAGAAAAAAAGAGGAAAACCTCGCAAGAGAAAATGTCTGTAAAACCGTTTTTTACCCCACTCTTTATCCATCTATTTCTCGACAGCACCATTCTCTTCCATCTCGCTTTTATCCTTTTCTTGGCATCGAAACGCCAGTGTAGGTTTGGAATGATTGCATCTTTTGAAGGCCTCAGCGACCCTATTGAACCAGTACCCTAGTTGTGAACGTAATTCTCTGTCAGCCTTGTAGCTACTCTGTAACACAAATACACAATACATACTGTATACAAACACACACACACACACACACACACGCACACGCACACACACACACACACAAAGGGAGCTTTTCCAGCAGGAGATTGGTTGCACTCTATCTGCATATTTAGCCTGTGTTTGGCGTGCTCCTAACATAAACTCCTGATAAAACGTTGCTAGTGTGCCAGGCCACTGCCAAACGCCAGAGCAATGACCTTCTTGATGGAACAAATTATTTGTGTGAGACGAAAAAAAAGGAATGTAGTGAAAGGAAAAGACAAAGTCAAAAGAAATGTGTAATGAAAGGTAGGGAATCTAGCCAGTTAAATGTGAAGGGAACGGGTCCAGGTTTTTATCACATTTAAAACAAGACATGGGAGACGTTAGCGGACTCCCCCGGCCATGTGTTATTCTCCCTCCCTCTCTGGGGGATTGCCATGCTGGTATAACCGGCATTGCTTCACAGACAACTGACAAGCTCGGCCTGCACTTCTCCCTACTACCTCCTTCTGCCAAGAGCCTATACCAGCGTGGAAGGCACCAACTCAAGCAGAAGAAGGGAAGGGGAGATGTACGGAGAAGGTCAGAAAGAGAAGATGATAAAGGAGAGAAGAACAGAAGTAGAAAAAGAGCAATGGCTAGACTCGTCCTTCAGCCCCGTTCTTCCCCGTCATGCTGCCTGACCAGTCCCAGCAGAGCCCATATTCAAGCACACGTCCAATACTCTTTTTTTTTTTTTTTAGCTTTCAGACATCTTAATTTGTGTGTGTGTGATCAGGTGCCATTCCTCACAGCAGACGAGTCGCCCCGGGGCCTGGCTCAGTCTGGCTCCACACAAGAGCAGTGGTGGTTCACACTGGGATGTGTTTATCTGCATACAGTATGTGCATGCGCCTGTGTGCATGCATGACAGCAAGTGTTCACCCGTCCATTCTGTGTTGCTGAAAAACTCAATGGTCAACCCTGATTAACCCTAGCTAGACACACACACACACACACACACGTTTGTACAGCTATACTTGTGAGAACACTAATTGACATAATGCATTCCCTAGCTAGCCCCTTACCCGAACCCTTACCATCAAAACTAAATGCCTAACCGCAAACTTTACTCTAACATGAACCTAAACCTAATTCATACCTGAGCCTTAAAACCGTGTGTTAACCATCAAACAGCCTTTTAAAGGCCTGTCCCAAAGTGAGAACCGGACAAAATGGCCTCACTTGCCACACCCACGCACCCACGCACGCACACACACACACACACACACACACACACACACACACACACACACACACACACACACACACACACACACACACACACACACACACACACACACACACACACACACACACACACACACACACACACACACACACACACACACACACACACACACACACACACACACACACACACACACACACACACACACACACACACACACACACACACACACACACACACACACACACACACACAAACTCCGTAGCATACCATAGCAACACGGCCAACAGAAGTCAGGGTAGCAGAAGAGGTGGCTGTTTGGAACTGCATGCTAGTTGATTGAAGTGCTGGGCCCGATGCCCTGACAGCCTTCCCTCAACATTCTCTCTCCACCCTGCTTCACCTCTGTTGCTCCGCTGTGACTCTCACCACAATGGCTGCTGCCTGTGGACCTGCAAAGGCTGCCAAGGACACAAAGACGACCGATAGCAACCTTTGACATCAGAAGCTGCCACCAAAAGACCAGATACAAGCAAGAGTTGGCAGCTCTGTTAACAGGCCACAGACTCAGATCTATTCAGCGCGGTTAAAGTAGCGAAAAGTCAATAGAGCGGCAAGTCAATAGAGCACACATACAGAGGGACGCTGGGTCAAACAGGTCTGAGTTAGGACAATGTCAGGCATGCCAACGGGTTCAGAAAATAAGTCGACCTCAATATCTTTGCTCAAAGGTCGCAGTTTTTTTTTTACCGACAGCAGTCCAGTAAAGAAGCGAAATAAAACGTCAAGGTAGCAAAATAAATTGACATTTGAACATGAAATACAGTATGGGTTTTTGTATTGAAGGCTAGATGACATTTCAAGGAGCTGATTCACTGGTAGATCTTAAGGCCACCCACCCACACAGCACCGTGGTGGAACATGGTGTTTTCAGTGGCTGAGATGAGATAACAGTATAAGAGATATATTCACCGACATGTGGAGCATGTGTAAAGATGACCAATACATTCACCAAGATGTCACCGAAGGGGCTGTGAGGAGAATTACATCTCAAACCAGAACCTCCAGAGCGATGGTAGAAAGAAACGAGTAACGAAGCAAATGCCGTGACAGCTCATGTGTGTTTGTATGTGTGCAAACATGTAACAATCTGTGCTTAAGCATACTCACACAAAGTAAAAACAGATGCTTTACTGATACTTATGAGGAATATATTATTTCCTGTTTTAAGGGCTTGACCTACCTTTTGTTTATCCATGTATGTGTGTGTGTGTGTGTGTGTGTGTGTGTGTGTGTGTGTGTGTGTGTGTGTGTGCGTGTGTGTGCATGCCTTGGCTTGGCTTGCATGCAACCATTTGTGTGTCACTCTTCAAACATCACTGCAATCATCACTCTTATCAACGGTCATGTTGAGGATTACAGCTTTCATCCCTAATCCTACATTAAGGACACATTCTCATGATGGCCCCTGTGACGTCATCAGGGCCAGTCAACCACAGTGAGAGAGGGCACAGGGACAGAAAGCCAAACACCACAGGAGAGGATTAATGAAGAGAAGAGACAGAATACGATGGTGATGAAAAAGAAAAGAGAGGTTGCATCAGAGCAGACCGAAATAGAAAAAGGAGAAAAATCAAACGGCACATTTCGGTAGCATGTGCGAGCAAGCCTGTGTTTTTGCGTCGTGTATTGTTTTTGTGTTTGAAGATAATCTGCCACCACTGCTTCAGTTTCTCTGTCTCTCCGACAAATGATCCCTCTCAATCAGGCTTTACTAAGACCTCCTATCTGCCCAACACCCACAAGAATGTTCACGCAAACACACACACACACACAAACACACACACACACACACACAGGCACATATGCGCACAGGCACACACACACACAGGCACATATGCGCACAGACACACACACACACACAAAAACAAATACTCAATTTACCGTCAACACTGCTCTAACTGAACCCTGATAATCTGTACAGGCGAACTGCCTTACACCACTGATGGACACCACAGTTACAAACCCTAAGGAAAATGCTTGTATTATGCACATCTGAAATGTATGGATATTTTTGATATACAATAAATTATTTTAAAGGCACTGGCACATCCCTTATTTTGGCAATACCAAGTTGGTATATTGTATCCACTACTGTACTGACAACTGTGACCACCTAAAAACCGGCCTTTTCTTTTTTCACCATACCCTTGTCTGTAAAAAAAAAATCACCAGTTGCCTCGACGTGAAGCTCTGTTCCATTTCAACCTATAGTGTTTCTGCCAGTACTAGCCTAGTTAACTTCCTTGAAATGAATCAAGTCAAATTCTTCTAACACTCATTGTATATGGAAACTGAAAGCGTTCTTAGATTAATGCCGTGTAAGTAGATACTGAGTAATATCATTATCACTGTTGGAGTTTGTTGTATACCTGCAGAGACTCGCGGGCAGTCTGGCAGCATCGGATCCAATGGCGTGTCCAGGGATTCCGGACTAGATACCCAGTTACAGCAGTGCTGTAGGGAGAGGAAAACAAGAGTTTGACAATTGAAAAAGAAAAATGTCACATAGACTACTTGTATACACGGGAAATGAATGTGGCAACCAGCATCCGCCAAATATGACTTATTATTATTAATATTACTTCCCACAAACACAAAGAAGGAAATGTAATAAGGGAAGGAATTTGATGTTAAAACATTTTTTTCATCTGGATGCCTCAGAAGTATTGGTTTTTCTTTTTTACATTATAGAAATATAGCAAGTTTAATTGAAATAGAAATAAAAAATAAATTGAAAGAGAAAAGTGGAGAAAAAAACTGAGAGAAAAGAGCGGCAAATGGGCAGGGAGAGGGAGACAAAGAAAAGGGGGACAGGTGTGGAGGACACGGGGAGAGGCAGTAAGTGGGAGAAAGGTGTGTGTGTGTGTGTGTTTGTGTGTGCGTGCGTGTGTGTATGTGTGTGTGTATGTGTAAGGCTGAGCGAGATGGGGGGGGGGAGAGAAAGAGGGAGAGACAGGGAACACGCAATTAAAAGCTTTGTGACATGTTGCTCAGACAGCTAGGCGTTTGTTTGTGGTGGAGAGCTGAGGCCTTCTACCATGGTGTATCAGTGGTTGGTTGCCCTGGGGGGAGGGTGTCTGCCCAGTTTGCTGACCCATAACCCCCCTGCAAACGCCCCTAGTCCTCTCAAACCCCCTGTGGTTGACAACTCTACTGTCAGAAAGAGGAGAAGACCTCTTTATCCATTTTTCTTCCTGTCTGTGTGGCACTCCCTCTTGCTTCCTATTGGGGTTATTTCATACATATAATGGTTTAAACATAATATAAAATAACATTTAAATGTATCAGTGTGCCATGCTCCAAAACCCCCGTTGCTTTGAGTTTTTTATTCACTGGGTCGTCATATGACAACATATCAAAGTGTGTTTTCCCTGTTTGACCGTGCTATGTGGATTGGTATGCTGTTGCTGTGAGGTTAGTACAAAAACAAGGCAAAGGGTAGAGAGGGACAGAGAGGGAGGCTGAGAAGGAATGCCTGGAGAAGACGTTCCCCCCAGATAAGATAAAAGTTCAATAGAAGAAAGAGAAATGTAAAGAGATTAGAATGTGCAGCTGGCGTCCTTCTGAATCACTGCTTATCTGCCCTTGTTTACTTTCACCCTGGCCCCCTGACAGTCATTACAGTGCCGTGCAGGCTCTTGTGTGTGTGTGGGTGTGTGAGTGTGAGAGTGTCTGTGTGTGTGTGTGTGTGTGTGTGTGTGTGTGTGTGTGTGTGTGTGTGTGTACATATGTGCTGGTGTGTGTGTGTGGGTCTGTGATTGCATTGCGGGGGGTCTCCCTCAAAGATGTGCAGTGTTGTGAACCCTTCAGCCTCAAACACACACACACACACACACACACACACACGCATACTTGCTTTCACATTTTTGCCCTCAGCAACCCTAACTCCCAAGCCCCTGAAAAGAGGAGGGAGTGAATAGACAATTCTAACTTCTCCCATTTCAACCCCTTCCAAAAGACACATACTACATGCATGCAAACATCCAGGGTCACATCACAGCTATAAGGCAAGGCAAGGCAAGTTTATTTATATAGCACAATTCAGACACAAGGCCACTCAAAGTGCTTTACAGAGGCAAGATTAGAATACATAAAACACATTATAAAACATTTAAAAGTGAATAAAAGAAGCAAATAAAATAAAAATTGCAGGTTAAAATGGAAACAAAAAAGTCTTCAGACTCGATTTAAAAGAACTGAGAGTTGCAGCAGATCTCAAGTTTTCTGGGAGTTTGTTCCGGATTTTTGGTGCATAATAACTAAAAGGTGCTTCTCCTTGTTTAGTCCTAACTCTAGGGACTGTAAGTAGACCTGTCCCAGACGACCTAAGGGCTCTGGACGGTTCATAACGTATCAGCATATCAGTAATGTATTTTGGCCCTAAACCATTTAGTGCTTTATAAACCAACATCAGTATTTTGAAATCAATTATTTGAGTGACTGGAAGCCAGTGTAAAGACCTCAGAACTGGGGTAATGTGATCCACTTTTTTGGTCCTAGTGAGGACTCGAGCAGCAGCGTTCTGAATTAGCTGAAGCTGTCTGATAGATTTTTTTTGGAAGGCCAGCAAGGACACTGTTACAGTAGTCAAGTCTACTAAAGATAAATGCATGGATAAGTTTTTCTAAATCTTGCTGAGACATAAGCCCTTTAATTCTTGATATGTTTTTTAGGTGGTAGTAGGCTGATTTATTAATTGATTTAATGTGTTTCTTGAAATTCAAGTCAGAGTCTACGACAACACCAATATTTCTGGCTTGGGGTGTAGTTTCTAACATAACCGATGTAAGCTGTGCGCTGACTTTTAATTGTTCATCTTTGGCACCAAAGACAATTACTTCAGTTTTGTCGTTGTTTAATTGAAGGAAATGTTGGCACATCCAATCATTGATTTGTTCAATGCACTTACTCAGTGCCTGTATCGGACTGTAGTCTCCTGGTAATATGGTTATGTAAATGTGTGTGTCGTCTGCATAATTATGGTAGCAAAATTTGTTCTTATTTATAATCTGAGCTAGTGGGAGCATGTAGATGTTAAACAGAAGAGGCCCAAGAATGGAACCTTGGGGGACTCCGCATTCAATATTTGTCCGCTCAGATGTGAAATTGCCTATTGACACATAGTAGTCTCTATCCTTTAAGTAGGATTCAAACCAGCTTAGTACAGTTCCAGAAAGTCCAACCCAGTTTGCTAGTCGATCTAGTAATATGCTGTGGTCAACTGTGTCAAAAGCGGCACTGAGATCCAGTAAAACTAAGACAGAACTTTTGCCAATGTCTGTGTTTAAATGGATGTTGAGGACCTTAACAAGAGCAGTCTCAGTGCTGTGGTGTTGTCGAAATCCTGACTGGAAAACATCAAAGTTGTTCTTTGCTAAGTAGTTATTTACAAAGCTATCATTCCCTAAGTAAACCCCCTCCACACACACACACACCCTTCTCCCAGATGTGTTGACGTTTGTCTGTATGAATATGGTAAGGTACAGAGGGACAATGAATATACTGGATGCCCAGTTTGATTTTTGTCAATGTAAGTTTCTGCAGCTAAGTCAAAGGAAATTTCTCTAGTGGCTGTCTGCTTGACACGTAAGAGATTTATTTGCTGTAAGCTTAAAAGAAAACTAATTTACAGAGATGATGATCAAACAGCTGGTCCATGTTTGCAAATCCTTAGCAAATCTGAACGAGTAAACAAAATTCAGTTTTGTACAACAAGGTCAGTTTTTAAACTAAAGTTATGCACGTGTGATCCAATCATATCCAATCAATATAAATACAAATCAACAGATGTACAAACTAAGTCTCCTCTCTTAAATTGTAGAAATGTCCTTACTCCCCCCTCTGTATCTAACTTATTCCGCCCTGTCAATCAAAAGTGCTTGAAGTTGTTATGTGGTAAAGCATAAGAGGAGCCAAAGAGGTTGAAGAAGGATCGGCGGAGAGATGAGGGGGAATGGAGTGGAGGAGGAGGGGGTTGTTTAGTGTTGGGGGACGATGACAAGTCATCTTGGTAAACAGTGGCATATTGTGTATTTTTAGATCCTTTTGCGTTTGCCCTAGATGTGCTCTATCTCCTCTGAGCCATGGGCTTGAGGGCAGCGCGGTGTGGAGCGGCACAGAAGCAGTGGGGCTCCTTGACTGCTACATCAAGTGTCTCATTGTATCTCCTTTAATTCATTCAGTCTGTCTCAAGCAAGATGTCAGCTGGGCTGTGGAGCGCTGGGCTGAAGGCGGCTGGATGCTAGGGGAAGGAGGGGAGTCTTTCAAAGAGCCCTCCTCCCTCCCCCTTCACCTCCACCATCACCACCAATGGAGGCAGGGAGGCCGGAGTTTGAATAGATTTGTCAAGGCAACAACACACATGTGCAACGAAACTCTTGCATAAATGCACACACGCACACACACACACACATACACAGCACACAGCCCCAGTGCTGTGGGAGACCGCAGGCAGAACAGCAGTCACATAAAGGCAAGGCCTGCTGGCTGGGATTAGAGAAGGGCGATGTGACAAAAGGATGGCACATCACATCGGCTGCCTCTGACACAAAGCATCATCACTTCAAGCTACTCGTCCGCCGATCAATGGCGCCACTGAACTAAAGGCAGACAGAGAAGCAAACATGTAAACAGATTTGACTCCTCTGCTGCTCTGTGCATCTCTGTGTGTGTTTGGATTTCTGCTGCATATGCACAGTCATGTACCCACGTGAATACACAGAAGGACACGATTTAACACAGTGCCTCCCCCTCCCCCTCCCCCATGTATAACCAGGGGAAGAAATTATGGTGAAACAGGGTTCTTAAAGATCATTTAAAGTTGTGAATTTGAGGCTAATGCTATAAGTGCTAAAGCTAGCCATTAAACCAATAGTGTGCTCTGAGGGTGTAAATGACAAGCAGGTCTGATGACATCCCTCTACCTCTGAGAGATGCTTTTAAGCCTTCCTTGTTATGTGTATAGTTTGTGTGTGTGTGTGTGTGTGTGTGTGTGTGTGTGTGTGTGTGTGTGTGTGAGCCACCACCTGCTGCCTTCTGCGAGTCAAGAGTGGAGGCCAGCCTGCTTCTTTCACGTAAACACACACACACACATGCACGCACACATTCAGAGAGTAATGGACACAAAACACTGCACTCGGCTGATGGCAGGGTGATCTAATGGAGCCTTCACCAAGACCAAATAGGTCTCTTATAGGTGTCCATATCCCCTTCACAGTAAGTGGCACAGGAGGGGATGCATACTCCCTATATCTTCCAAAGCCTACATTAATGTACCTGAAAACAAACTACAAACTTTTCACAATGCAAGTACAATATAAATAATTCTATAATGAAGGTGACACATAAGTTACAATACAAATCTTGTTGTTTCTTCTAAGAAACTGTCATAGAGATACAGAAAATATGTTTTGTTTGTATATATTTGTATACAATTGGCTCTTTTCAATCTTAAAACAGTTTTCTTCACCTCTTCCTTCTGAAAGCACACAGGACTGAGTCTCATGAGAAACTATGTGCTCAGTGTACCAAAGTCTCCTAAACCATAACACACATGACAGCCTGCAACCTAACTTCTCAGAAAGTAGTCCTGAGTATCAATTTTTTGCTCCCTCTCTCTCTGTCTGTTTCTCTCCCACCTCCTCCAGTTGCTGTATAATCTCTATGGATTAGGATGGTTTATTCATGACCGTAGTGTACTCTGTGTGTGTGTGTGTGTGTGTGTGTGTGTGTGTGTGTGTGTGTGTGTGTGTGTGTGTGTGTGTGTGTGTGTGTGTGTGTGTGTGTGTGTGTGTGTGTGTGTGTGTGTGTGTGTGTGTGTGTGTGTGTGTGTGTGTGTGTGTGTGTGTGTGTGTGTGTGTGCTCTGGGCAGACCACTAGAGTGTGACAGCAGGCCAGCACAGTGACAGGAGACACCTTGGAGACTGTGACAGGCTGCCAGCTGTACACCATCATTCGCATTTCTCTCTTTCACTCATATCTCCCCACTATGCTACTCATCTATCTCCACGTACATCTCTTCATCTCCTCTCCTCCTTCGGTATTCACTCCATTCATATCCTACCTGTCTTTTTTGTTTTTCTTTTCCACAGCTCTACCCTGTGCCTTTCTCCACGGCAGTCGCTGGGATTTAAATAATTGAACGTTTCTCATACTTTATTTCTTTGCCTGTTTCTTTTTCTTTTTCTGTCTGAGCCAGTGGATGAGTCTTTCTATCTCTGCCCCTGCTTATACTGTCCCTCTTTTCTTTTCATTCACCTTCCCTCTGTATTTTGTCTTCTAGCACTGGCGTATGTTGCCCCTCGCCTGACCCATTTGGCCTACATAGCCTAGCCCAGCAGGCGCTGATCTCTAAATCCTTTCTCCCTCTCTCTGTTACTCTCCTCTTCTCATCGCTCCATCCCACCGTCCAGTGACCTCTCGAACCCCGGAGGGAGGGAATTATCTCTGTCCAGAGCAGTGCACTGCTGGGGTGCACCGGTCTCACACGCACCCTCATATGGGCACCCATATTTATACACCACCTGGGGGCATTATTCAGTTTTAATGTTAGCTTCCATTTGTGATGTGCAGCACCTGCTGGGGCTGCCCTGCCTCTTTGTGTGTGTGTGTGTGTGTGTGTGTGTGTGTGTGTGTGTGTGTGTGTGTGTGTGTGTGTGTGTGTGGTGCAAGTGCTGTCTACGTTCAAGATCCAGCTGTGCATGGGTGATTGATATAGATGTCCTTTAAAAAGGAGCATTATATACTTCGAGTGTCAGGGATTGTGTGTGCTCATGTGTTTACGTTTCGCTCTGCACCCACAATTGCATGTACTTGTAGATTGCGTGATCATTCAAAGCCAAACATAAGGAAATTGAGCCAAGGATAGAAACCCATAGATTAGCCTGCAGCCATGGGATTAGCATATTGGATGGAACCCAAACCGACTTTGACCTTTAGGTAGAACCACTGCACATAGTCAGGATTGGTTCCTAATATAAATGACTGGGACAGATTAAATTTTGGATTCACCTCAGTCCTCAAATTGACCCCGGGGCTTGTTAACCAGCACTGCCAACCATGCACTGAAGCCAGTGATGTGATGAAATACTGAATTTGAGTATGACACTAGTTTTTTAATGTACCCCTCAATATCAATAAGATATAAACAAATTAAAAGTAGAATGTATATCTCAATACTGAGCAATGACCCTTTTGAGTTAAAAACAGTATGTGTTAATTTTTCTATCAGTTAAAATTTTTCTGATCATTCACTTAATTCAGGTTTCAGGACATAAAACACATTCATGTTGTTGTTGAATAAAGCTGATGTAATGATATGAATAATGAATGCAATGGTCCCTGTGAGAAGTACATAGAGTATACACTTTGCTTTGTAATAAGCAACAAGTAATTAGTGCTTTTTGGGACTATTGAGCTCAAAACTGTACTGTAAAGGCAAAGGAAAAATAAATTTTTAAGAAAAAGAAGCAGAAAAAAATCGAGATTATGTAAATCTCTAATGATAAAAATAATATATAGTTGTATACTTGTCCATTTCATTTGTGTTTTTTATTTGTTATATCATCGAGAAGGGCATAGCATAGGTGTGCCAATGTTTCCTTTTTTTAGAAACTTTCCCTTTAACTTTTCCATTTAATTAGGCAGGCTCTCCTCTAAATCCAGCCTTAAAAGGACCGGGGGTTAATGAGTACGAGACAGCGTGAATCCTTGCCTGTCCCCTATACATCTGACTGGACAAAGAAGGTTATTTCAGATTTATTGTTCTGGGTAATCATCACAAATAGAAAATCACTTAACATTCCAATTATGCTTTGTCCCGAACATCCCTTAGATGAATCAAAAATAGGAAACATCAGACAAGGAGAAGGGGGCCAGTGCAACCTTGAATCCCCACCACTTGAAAAACGAACGTACACACATAAACAGACAAGTAACACACACTTGAGTACACAAACCAAAGACACACAAGGAGTCGGAGATGACAGAAATAGCAAAAACAAAAGGCAAGGGATATAAAAAAAGAAGAATGTATTACGGATAAAGGGATTGTGTTTGTGTGTGTGGGGGCAGGTGGGCGGGCGTGCGTGCGTGTGTGTGTGTGTGTGTGTGTGTGTGTGTGTCTGAGAGAGAGAGAGCGCGCATGACATTTGCATCTCTGGCTCTCTTGCAGCTCTGGTCTTGGACGGTCCTCATCTGTATGTGCATACTGAGTGAGCCCAGGTGCTGTGTGTGGCGTAGAGGTCACACCAGAAAGGGCAGGTGCTAAAATGAAGCTAACGCAAATGCTGGCAAACATGCGCAGCAAGTGCACTCTATCTCACACTCTTACCAACGTGTGCGAGTAAACACACGCATCCATGCACATACTGTATGAATGTCCAGTCGCACACACACACACACACACACACACACACACACACACACACACACACACACACACACACACACACACACAACCAAGGGTTAACCGTCTTAGTTATTCATTGACCTGCACCCGGGAAGAAAAAGACAGAGAAAACACGTAAACAATGGTTCTCTATGACTTCTTAGGCTAGCTCCTGGTCAGGGATACCTGTGTAGGTCGGTGGGGTTGTGCAGGGAGAAACCTCAGCTCACCGCTCATGTGAATTTACATGATGAGAATAGGGAGCTCAGGAATGTAGCCCTGTACAGTTTGCAGCAGTCTTTGTTTTCCTTCAGTAAGTGTTTGGGTATTGGAGCGTGCGTGCGCGTGTGTGTGTGTGTGTGTGTGTGTGTGTGTGTGTGTGTGTGTGTGTGTGCTTCTTTTACCTCTTGCATCCAGTCCTGTGTGCCTTTGCTGGTCTCCTGTAGCCAGATGTTATGAGCCGAGTCAGTCAGAGCCACAGCGCACACTCTGTTCTTCACTTGCATCTCCCTCTGATTCATCTGGCAACAAAACAAAGGAAATCAAATGTTTTAGTTAGTCTCTCTGGCAGCAATGCCATTCACTGTGGAGTGCTTCAGACATTTTAAACAGCATTGAGACCTTACACTATAAAATATGTCATATAAAAGATGTTAAAAAAAACACGTTTTAAATTATGTTTTTGATTGAAAATATCTGAATACTATTATCGCTATTATTAGTATTTGTGTTGTTATTATTTGGCAATTGTGCCAGTAGATACTTTCCAAATACAGGTTTTCTTTGCTGTTGAACAGACACACCTACTTGTTGGGCTATGGTAGCCCTACAGGCCCAGTGGACAGCTTACAGATTCCACCCTGATGTAGAGCATAATGTTCTAAAAGTGAAATATGAAAGGCCAGTTCCACCGTAGCAGTGTCCTTGTCACGTTCTCTGCATATGCCCTTCCCTGTACACGTTTTGAGATACCTCAGCCCCCATTCTTAATACCCTTTCCCTTCACATGTCACAGACAATGTGGTGTCCACAGACCCGTCTTCCTATTCCCCTCTGAATGTCAGCGCCAGGGAAAATGTCACACAAAGAACTTGTTAACCGCACTACAATAGACTTCCCCACACCGCCATAGTCCCCACCCCAAGGAGTACTGCAGCCAGCCAGGCCTGGGGAGTGAGCTGTTTCACTCTGCTTTGCTTTAAGATAAAACAGGAAGAAAGGAGAACAGGACTTGCAACAATAGGTTAACATTCACCTACTATATGTATACTTTTTAGTGAGCTGGGGGAAAAAAAGACTGGTGGACTGGGAATGGGCACAGAGCTGAGCAGAGAATAGCAGTAAGTGTGGTGATTCCTGTTCATCTACACGTAGTACTAAGGCCGTAAAAAAAACACACACATTTGTAACTACATTAAAGCTTCATCTTATGTGTCATCTAGGAGGGGAAAACTTCAGTGTCCCATTCTACTGGACTTATGGGCATGGCATCTATTAATGTTAAGGTTCAGGCTTGAATACAAAGAAATGCCTTGGACAGGCATAGAAGATTTAAGAAGGCATAGCAATATGAATTTGAGTCTGACTCTCTAAGGCTGGAGCAATCACACATCATAAAGACATTTACAGATATCACTGGACATCTACAGCCTGCCAGCTCTGGCTGACTTGTTGTAACATCAAACATTACGTTGGGCATTTCAATACATCCTTCTTTTCCCAGACAAATTAAAATGGGAAAGTATAGAGATAAATAGAATCTATTAAGAACCCTAAGGACTCATACAGCTGATAAGGCTCCCACTGGAGCGTCTTTACCAGGGATAGAGCAGACTGAGTGGGGAGGTACAACCGTAAGCATAGAAAAGTGCAAAAATTTAAAGATAGACAACAAAAGACAGACACTGCACATATACGCACAGACACATTCGCTCGCTCCCACAAAATCATACACACACACACACACACACACACACACACACACACACACACACACACACACACACACACACACACACACACACTCCTCTCTCTACTCCACCCTCATCCACGCTTGGTTGAAAAGCTTTCCTCTGGCAGAACTGGGCCCGTGGGAGTACCAAAGTCAACCTTTTAAAACTGGAGGTGTCAGTCAAGGTCCTGTTTTCTGGGGCTAGCCAAACGGGCCAGTCCCTGAGTATAAGGGCTGCTAGCAGAGGCCAGGAAACAGAGGGCAGTGGACTGACTGCCCATGGAAAACGCTAAGCACATGACTTCAAACCAGTCAAAAACATTGGCCATGTCTGGGCAGAAAACGTGACATTTTTTTCCATTTCAAAGTGGATAAATAGCTCTCTTCTTGCCCCTATTGCGTGCCCCTTCTGAGTTCAACTTTTTTTCCGTCTTTATGGGTAGGTTCACTGGATATGCTGAGCTGTAACAGAGCTATAATACATTTCGGAACTGTATTTGCAAAGTGTCATCAATGGCACATTATGTGTGCCTTACTTAACGTAAATAACGAACTTCAGTATTTAGACATAATTAACGTTGTATAGACAGACAAAACAAGAATACAGGTGACAGAAGAAAAAGCTTCAAAAAATTGGATACAGAGACTTGGGAAATCCTCAAGCAGCAAATTAAAAATGATTACTTTGAGCAACCCTGTATGCTTTTCAGTTGGCAAAAGCAAGTTCTTGTTTGCAAATTCTTATTGGTTTGAAAAAAAACAAGTAAAAAGTACTTTTTTTCTATGCCCTACCCTTACCAACGTTTGCGCTCAGCTCTCACTTTGTTTTGCTATTCAAAGATACACACACTGTTGTATATTTGCTGAAATGAGGAGGGAAAATAAATCAGCAACTCTGACCAAACAAAGTATGTCTTCCTGATGACGCCTCAACCGAAGATTAAAGACCAAAGAACTCCATCTCCCAACACTGGCTATATCAATCACTCCTTTGACAGCTCCCATTGCCGCAGTGCCTATACACACACATGTTTGGCTGTGGTAACAGTTGGGGTAATAGGTTGACAAATAATGACTCTAGGAGGAAGTGATCTATGCAGTGTGGCCCTAAACCACAAGGATTTTGACACCACTGGGAACCATGTTTTACGAGCCACAATGACAACTGTGGTTAGCTGCATGTTGAAAGCACCATCTAGTCATGTCTGTGTCTTCTGCGAGGTGGCTGAAACTCAAGGTTGACTTACAAATCAGGGCAAACCAATAAAGCCACATGTTCCCAAGTGGGCAGGCCATGTAAGCCCACTTATCATATGACTCGTCATGTTATCATTTTTCTACACCGTGTTCGACTGTGAGTTAGTGTTAGCCATCTTTATCCAGAGTGTTAAATGTGCTAATCCACTATGTAACCGCAGACTGCTTTAACAAAAGGACCAGGCCAGCTGTTGTGATCGCTCTTGTATCGGACATAGAAAAAGAAGAGAAAACATGTGGAAATACTTGTTGCGCTCAAACCAACACTAAGATGTTGAGACATTCGGCAGCTGGCAGAGCAAAAGTTTGGGATGGATTTTGGACATGGGGGACTTGTGTGTTAAAGCTTTTAGGAGAAGGGAGTAGAAATGCAGAAGGTAATAAGAGGATGCTGAATGGATATCAACAGGGATATGCTTGGATTAAAGGGAAGGGTTTGGGAAGAACAGCCAAGACAGATGAGAGGAAGACAGGCAAATGTGCAAAAACAAAGAATTCATCAATTCTGTATGGATCCCCCTTGAGGGAAATTGTCTTTTCCCCTTGGCCCACTTCACATGGATATCAGACTACAGGGTCAGCTTCAGAACAGCATCCCTGAAGCAAGTGGGCTTTAAATGTCTTTAAAAACATATGCAGACGCTTATACGCTTATACGAGTCAAAATAACCTGGGTCCTCTTTTTAACAGGCGGCCCATCTAGATGAATCAGTCTGATGTGCTTCATCGATCGTCTGCACCATTACACGCTTATTAGCTCAAATCAGTTAAACTATCAATGCCACTTTGACATCATCATTTAGTTTGCGAAAAAAAAAAGAAAAAAAAGGGGGTAAAATAAATTCCCTAACCCACTTTTTGTGACAAGTGCTTTTTTAAACACACTCACTGTGATTTGGATTCAACTAACAGCAACTACACATTACATTGACATTCCTCTGAAGCAGGATAACACAGCTGAGTCACAACTGATGATGCAGACTTGAGTTCAACACCCCCCATATAGATTTAAACTGGATGAACTATTGAACTAATAGAAACCCACCCCACCCCACCCCCCTAATTTCTTCCTCATAAACCATTTATTTTCAGCGTTCTCTGTTGAGGGCCTGGTTACCATAGAGACCCACAAACATCACAGATTATTGACCCCCTGGTTGGCACAATTCAACTAAATCCAGCTTTTCACAAGCTCTATGAAATAGCCAAACCCCACACATTTGGAGCCAATCAAACACACACACACACACACACACACGGAGCCACACACGGAGCCACACACAAAGACACACACACACACACACACACACACACACACACACACACACACACACACACACACACACACACACACACACACACACACACACACACACACACACACACACACACACACACACACACACACACACACAAACACACACACATTTTTCTAACCCCTGTATCTTATACCTGACCTCTCACATGGCCCTCAGCACAGTACAGTGTTTAGCGCTTTAAGCTGCTTTCTGCTACAAAGCCAGCTAATTGCTAGACTTTGTTGTTCATAATCTTATATTCGCCACTGACATAGAATGTGATATGCAACGGATGTGTGTATATATGTAAGTGTGGGGTGTGAGCAGTATGAAGGAAGGAAAAGGAGGGGGTGGGGGCATATTAATCATGTTTATTTATCTGGACGAGGAGTTGAAATAAGCGAGCAGACATCATTTAACAGCATGCTAAGCTAATCTCTGGCCGAGATAAATACTTCATTTCGCTCCTCTCCCTGTGACGCTGCCTTCCCCGCAACCGCTCTCCGCTGACGCTACATCTAAACACCGGCAATAATAAAGACAATTATTTAGGCCTTTGATAATTATGTGTCAAAGGCAGCGAAAAGCCACTAGATAATTGGGCTAAAACTGAATGGTAATCCACAATGGAGATCCCCGTGGGGAGACATGGCAGACTTATCCCTAGATAGAATTCACATGCACAAAGATACAAAATAAATAAATAAAGGGAGAAATAACAGGCAAATACAGAAAGATGAGAGCTCTTAAAGGGGCCTTGCTTACTGTCAAGATAGTCATTGTGAAAAGCCACACTTATACAGAAAGAGAGAGAGAGAGAGAGAGAGAGAGAAAGAAAGAGAGAGAGAGAGAGAGAGTGTGTGTGTGTGTGTGTGTGTGTGTGTGTGTGTGTGTGTGTGTGAATAGACTAGCAAACAAGAGAAAGGAAAGCAAGGGATAGAGAGAGAATGACAGAAAATAAGTGAGAAATAAAAATAAGATGAATGTGAATGTTAGTGGGAAGGAGGGAAGACTGAGCCGAGGCCAAAATGGAGGAGGAGAGAGAGAGAGAGAGAGAAGCACCCCACGATGATGCCAGTCAGCGACGAGGCTTATAATGTGGCTGCGCCGTGCACTGCCAACAGCCACAGATAATCTAGGACTTCCCACTGAGCACTGAAGCACTGCTTAAATATTTGATTGATTAACTGTCCTGTTGCTGCCAGAGAGTAAGAGGAGAGCATCAGAGAAGCCAGGGCAGAAAACACAGAACAAACAAACAAACATGTACGGCGCGGGTGCACACACACACACCGGAAGGTTGGAAAACACATGGCGCCGACACACTGACACATACACCCCAATAAATCCTTACACGCCAACATTGGAACAGGAGCACAAACACAAACACACACAGAGACACAGACGTGTACACATTGCAAGCATGTGTATAGAGTTTTAGCAAAGACAGTGGCAAGGGGCTGCAAAAACAAACATAAAAGGATGACTGATGGCATTGGCAGGGAGTTTCTCTATCTTAAATCAATTTAGTACAACAGACTTAGATAAAGATAAACAGTGGTTGAGTTAATGATCCTCAGCTGGATTTGGTTTTCAGTGACTGGGGGGGATTCCCCTTAGCAATGACATTTGTGTTCAATCTTTTTTTTTTTTTTTCCCTATCTGCGCAAGACTGTATGATTGCTAGTAACTGATCTCAGGTCACAGAAGGGTTGGATAGGAGTGGGAGTACAGCGTGTTTAACTACTCCACCTATACCCTGTCAGTGACACATGTATACATACACACACACACACACACACACACACACACACACACACACACACTTGTCCCTGTTCGTCCCTGGCTGTGAAAACACGGGCAGCTGGCCCCCCACAATGCAACACCCTCCACAGGAAATAGACAACACCAGCGCTTCCTGTGGCTTTGAAGCAGCGGTCCCAGGTCCCGTCGGTCCCCAGCTTCCTTTGTCTTAACCGCAGGAAGGAAGCCCTCTCTAGCACGAGGCCACAGGCCCCCAGGGAGGGAAAGGGAGTGTGTGTGTGTGTGTGTGTGTGTGTGTGTGCATCTTTCAGCGTTGTGTGCAGAGGTTTGTTCTCACTCAGGTCACATGCATTGACTCGCAGGGTTTTTTCCCCTCCGACACGCCAGTGCACAACCTCTGATGGTGGCGATGGGGTAAAGAGGGAGAGAGCAGGAGAAAACTGCAATAACTTCCTCCTCTCTTTCCTTTTTCCTCTCCAGGCTTTTTGGCCACATGCGAATGATGAAGGGACAATTAGAGAGAGAAAGAGAGCGAGAGAAAGGGAGGATGGAGGGAGGAGACACAGGGTAAGGGGGGGGGGGGGAGACATTGTTGAAGTGTGTGAGTGACAACCACCGGACATAGTGGTGGAGGGAGGTGGTGTGTGTCTGTGTACATGTTGGGGAGGATTCTATTCACAATTATATATGTATATACAGTGTGCGTAATATACAAAGGACAGATACACACCAACATCAGTGGGGGCGGTGTGAGGAAAAGGAAGGCCAATAAATATTTACTGACGCAGCACAAGTGGAGAATGGTTGTGTCCACTGGTGGAAACAAAAGGCAGAGGATGAGGAGCGGCGTGCCAGGAAGCGGGCGCCGCGTCCCGCTTGTGCCCAAATGGAAAACAAGAGGAAGAAGGCAATGGAGAGAGAGATGGAGGAGAGAGAGAAAGAAAGGGCAGGGAGAATGGGACAGAGGGAGTGAAGCGGCCTGGTGCAAAATAAATGCTGTTGACCAAAAAAAAATAGATATATTTAGTTTTCATCCAGACTAATCTTCCCTGTTAACGGTATATTTCATAAAATAATAGTGCGACCACTTAAACACTTGATGGACAACTCTTTTATTGTGACGGAATTGCTTTGAAATCACTTTGAAACACTGAATAAGCAAAGCAGATGCTCAAAGATATACCGCAGTATTTTATAGTTGCGACAACAGAATTCGATTAATTTCTAATTAACATCTGCACTGTGGTAAGCGTTAATGATATCAACTCCCAGCAGCTCAATATACATTTCTAACACGGCGAAAATACAGGTAGTAGTCTTTGCTCAAGTTGCTCACGCTTTATCACCAAAAGCCCCTATTATGTTCACATTGAAATGATATTGACACAGTTAAGAAAGTGGACAAAAGTGTTGTATAACACTAGTAGTGGGAGGATGTTCATATATTGTTTGGCGACAGCAATTACAGAAATTCTCCAAATGGTAATTTCTAATTAGGCGGCATTCCTTAACGAAGTGAAAATGACGGAATGGCAACTAATTAAAGTCTTGTGTTAATTAGAAATACATCTTAGTTAAGAAAAACCAGCACAAGGTACGGTGGGCAATGTCTTCATCGCTCCCAAATCAACTGGACACATTAACTGATTTAGTCTACAGTGTGAAACCAGAAAGTTACTTTTGCGCATTGTATACACTTTAGGCCACAACGTCCCTCCACTTGCCTTTCCTCTCCCTCACTCTCTCTCTCTCTCTCTCTCTCTCACACACACTCTGAATGTGCTTCTTCCTTGTCTTTCTCCCAACCCTCCGGCAATGCTGTAAAATAGAAACCTAACCTCAATATTTTCCCTCACGGTGCTGGGACTTGCTGGCCCATTAAATTCCCCTTCCCATGTGTCAGCTTGCACATTTCCACCATGAAATTTTCGTATAATTAAACTTTCTTAATGATTTATAAGCTATAATAATAGCCGTAAGTATTTCAGAGCAGGTTAAAGGGACAGCCTTTAAGTGCACACCGGGGGATGACCCTGTTTTAACATAGTTTCGGATGGGTGACTCTCGGTTCGGAGGCGAGGATGGATAGGGTGAGGGAGAGAGTGGGATTGACGGCGGGAGAGAGGGAGGGAGAGAAGGAGAGGGCCTAACAAGGGGGTGGGTGGAGGAGGAGAAGGCTGAGACCTTTGTGCCGTAACTCAGGGTGATACTGACATGGAGGAGAAACAGGGGCCGACTGAACCCTGGCAGGGAGCTCACAGTGTATACCGCAGACAGACAGACAGACAGACAGACAGACAGACAGACAGACAGACAGACAGACAGACAGACAGACAGAGAGACACAAAAACATGCATACGCAAGCTACAGAGGCTGAGAAACTGACAGAAAAGACGGACAGGAAAGGATAAGAAAGAAAGACATTGGTCGAAAAAGTGACCGAAAAAGAGCCTGATGACTATCAGACAAAGGAGTTCAAATCAGTCGTGGAGAAAAGAGCGAGAAGAACTGCAGACAGCATAATATCATAAGACAAAAGGAAAGAGATTATATTAAATAAAAGTTAAACAAATCTTATGAGACACATACTGTACTTTTTTTTTAAAGCTGAAGAAGTTCACTTATTCCTGTTGATTTGAACACAGACATAGAGAAAGTTTACTGTACAAATCTTAATTAGTTGTTGTCTAAATGATGTGCACAAACAGCCCTCATGCATGTTCTTGGGCACACACACACACACACACACACACACACACACACACACACACACACACACACACACACACACACACACACACACACACACACACACACACACACACACACACACACACACACACACACACACACACACACACACACACACACACAGATGTTTGCTCTCTGCTGCCTCTCGGCGAGCCTGATATGATTGCCACTTAGGAAATCAGTGTATTTTCACACCACTCTCAGCCCTGCCAAAGCTAATGTGTTAAATATCCATCGGGTACTGCTGTCCATTTCTGAGACACACACACACACACACACACACACACACACACACACACACACACACACACACACACACACACACACACACACACACACACACACACACACACACACACACACACACACACACACACACAGCCTTAGGGGCTGATAAACACTGATCCCTTGTACTAACTGAGCCCACAGTCAGTATCCGAGCCAAAATTGGGGTGCAGTGAGAAAAAGGCTATGATGTGGAATTTCAGTTCTTCTTAATTTGTTGCGAGGTTCAAGTGGAGCAAAATATTAATAATAGTTTTTTTTGTTGAGTTTTTTTTTTACTTTTTCTTGTTATCAAAAAATGCCCCTTTATTTATTTTTACATAATTTTTCCATACACATTCACTTTGTATGCTGCAGAAATTAACATATACTCTAAGTGTTTTTACAAAGGTGAATCCTGCTGGCAAAATCTACCAAATATCTCAGCGGAATGTTTTTCACCTTAGCTGTGAAGACGGAAAATGAAACAAAAACAACAAATCTGGAGACGCCTGCTGCTCTGCGCATTACTGGCAAATCAGGTGTGTGTGTGTGTGTGTGTGTGTGTGTGTGTGTGTGTGTGTGTGTGTGTGAGTATGTGTTCCTAGAGTGTGTCCCCCCTCAGGGCTGCACGAGTTGGATTCTCAGGAGAAGTGTTTTGTTCAAACTTTCAGGGCCACTCGACCCAATCTCTAAGTGAGGAGCCGCTCATGGACAAACAGGAGAAAAGAAGAAAAAAAGTTAGTGGAAAAGAGGGAAAGGGAGGAGAGGTATAAGGCAGTGCTAATGAAAGTGACAAAGAGAGTGTTCCTCCCTTCAGTTATCATCCTATATTCCTTCATATTTGCTATTCTCCTTTGCTGCGAGGCAACGGGGAATGAGAGGAACACCGAAAAAAAGGGAAATAAAAAATAAAACGCAGGCTCTGTGATCCCCCTGTTCTCAAAAAGGGAGGACAGAGGGAGGGAGAGACAACTACAGAAATCCCAGTGAAATTAATGGAAATATATAACAATCTGAAATTAACTTTCTATTGCCAATAGCCATGATTTAAAAAAAAAATCCCAACAAAAGGAAATATGAGTCAGAAAAGCAAGACAGGGAGAAGAGGGTTGAGGCCAAATTACAAATTGGACAGGCTTGAGGAAGCTAATTTGCCCCCATCCTGTTAAAAAAAACTTTGCAGTTCTTAAGGCACACTTGCTTAAATTATGTATATGCCCAAATTAATCAAGACATGAGACTAAAAGATTAGAAATTATACAATAAGAAGAAACAAAGAAATTCAATGAGCCAATTAAACAGGCAAGATAAAGAAAGAAAGAAAAAGTGCATTTCAAGTACCTGAATTATATCACAATGTTCTGTTGGAACAGTTTATATAAAAACTAAATGTTTCCCCTTCTGGCTCTAAATACAAATTTAAATTCCAAAGATTGTCCAGGTTGAAAACTAAAATTGGAGAACAATTTAAAAAACAACCAAAGTGATACACTTATAACAAAATAAAAATGAATGAGATACTGCACACCAAATACTTATGTAAAAATAAATAAAACATAAATTATTTTTATTATTACTGATGTGTTGTCAGACACTACACCTTTACATAAAAGATGAGAACTGTTCCCTTCAAAATCTATTTACCTTTATTATTCTTTAGCTAACATTTAATATTGTTGTTTACTAAAATAACGCACACGCTAACCACAGCAATACACTTCTGGGAAGATAATGAAATCACCACAGCAATTCCCTTAATGAATTAACTGTAAAATCTACAAAAAGTAGTACACCAGTTGAAGTGCTTTTCAAGTGATATTATTGATTAAAAACAAAGCCTGAGAGAAGGTTGAGGAACACATACACACACACACAAACATACACGCACATACAGGAAGGCACATACACACACACACACACACACAGACACACACTAACACACACAATTCAGTATAAAGTATATTATTAATCTTATAAAAAAAAGCAATTAAATCAAAGTGGTATAGCGCCCGAAGCTATAAGGACTGTCAATTGCGCTGGAAATGCCAAAGAAGATTACAGTTGGGTTTGTGGATTCCATGAACCCTTTTTTTGATTAGGGAGTCAATTATTTCTCATTACTGAAGATGCTATTTCGGAAAAAGACCTTGTCAGTCAATCATGCAAAAAGTCCTCGAAAAACGTGAATAAACCATTAAAGAGAGAGGCAGATGGGGGGGGGGGGGCAAGCTGACCCTTTTCCCCACCCAAACTCCTACTTGCAGTCAAATTACCTTTTTAACTATTACACCTCTGTCAGGTCTTTGTCAGCGTATGGTAATTAGAGCCTTCAGTGGAGAACATTTGAAAAGAAAACAGTATATTTATTAGTTTATCTCAGAGAAAGGCATTTATCCAGAGCTGAAGGTAAGTTTGAATGCGGTGATTATCTTGTCATTTTCCGGCTGTTTGTCTGAGAGTGTGTGTGAGTAGGTGTGTGTGTGTGTGTGTGTGTGTGTGTGTGTGTGTGTGTGTGTGTGTGTGTGTGTGTGTGTGTGTGTACACATGTCAGTGTGAGTGAGCGCTGGTGGATATGATGCAAGGTGACGCACTGTTGTGTGTGTGTGTGTGTGTGTGTGTGTGTGTGGATGGACATACACATGTGCACCCATACATATATACAATACTGTATATATTTAAATGCGTGTTTGCAAGTGTGTGTGTGTGTGTGTGCATGTGTTTGTGTGTGTGTGTGTGTGTTTGTGTGTGTTTGTGCGTGTGTGTGTGTACTTTAGCTGCCTTTCAGCACACTGATAGGCGAGCACAGCACATTTCTCCCATCCTCTTTGTTCTGTGTTGGGTTTGACACCTCTAAACAATAGCAGCGCTTCACTTCGCCCAGCCCCAACCCACCACCAACCACACACTGCATGGACGGGAGCTGCCAATTAGCACTATCAAACACCCCTCATCAGCTGTCTGCTTACCGCAACAAAAAAAAAGAAAAAAAAATAGAAATCCCCAAACAAATCAATATTTCTGAGTTTCATTAAAAAACAATCATGGGACTTTTAGATACAAGAGAGAAGGTGAGCACGGCCACTAATTGTAAAGCATGGATTGGGTTTATTGGAAATATGCACAGAAGTACACAAGACGCAAAAGCAGGTTTTGACCAACAGAGGAGAAACAAAGAGTCCGAGTCCGCTGTCCGTGGTGTCTGGAGCTGATCTTTATTTTGGTGGTCGACTCTTCTTTGACCGGACCCCAATGTGACTGATGTCTAAATCCCTAGTCTTTTGGGTAAAGAGGGGCAAAAACTGTAGTGCATTCTCTTTTTATACCACACGCACACTCACCCAAACTTTCATGCACTTAAAATATGCCTTTTTTTTTAGCTCATCTTACCTTTTGTCTAATGCCACGCTGGGTGAGCTGTGTATGTTTAGTGGCCACAGGGGCAGCCAGACGATGCGGTTTGACCCAGGGGAAGGAGGGCCGACGTGGGGGAGAGAGAAGCAGAGAGAGGGGGGCCTGGCCTGTCATGGAGAAAAAGGGTCTCAAAGGGCCCCGAGGTGAGCAGAGGTGTCTGGGAGATGACTGTCGCTCCTCTCTGTGGTCCAAGCCGTTTTTCATTAACCTACACCCCTGAGTTCACCACACAGAAACAAGGCTAGAAGTGGGGACTAGAGGGGTGACCACTGGAGACCTGCTGCCTGCCTGCCTTTCCTGTCTGTATGCAGATCAGTCCAGACAAGGGACTATCTTTCTAACAAAATACACAAACACAAACATAGCTCACATGCTAACACACACATAGAGAAAACACACACACACACACACACACACACACACACACACACACACACACACACACACACAAACATACAAAAAGTACACATGCATGGAAGCCTGCTAAGCAAAAGAGAAGGGTAACAAAGGACAGGCAGTGCCCCCTAGTGTTTTCATCAAAGAGGAATCAAACCAAATCAACTACCCATCACACCTTGCAAAGGCCACAAAAACAGATACAGGAGGAAAAGGGCGTCCATAGGTAGGAGAAGTGGCATCACATGGGGAAGACACACACATGGTGGGGGAGTAAGGTGGAGGGGGGCATGACACCGGGGGGAAGGGAAGAGAGTGGGAGCCAGGGAGCAAGGGATGGAAGTTGAGGAGCGAATATTATGGGGGATGGGGGGTGTATTGTACATCATAGCTGGTTGGGTGGTGGTGGTGGTGTGTGTGTGTGTGTGGTGGGTGGGGGTAAAAGATGTCTTGACACGACCAAGATGTTTTTAATGTTCGAGTCCGAGAGAGCGAGGAAGTGTGAGGGGAGAAGAAGGAGAGAGAGAGAGGCAGGCAGGCCATGCATGAAAGCCGATGTCAGAGGAGTCCAGAGAAATCGTCGGGTGTGAAGTCATCTAATAGGAAAGCGGAATATATATGAGACAGGGACACACACACACGCAGACGCACGCACGCACACACACACACACACACACACACACACACACACACACACTGACTGTGAATAACTAAGCCACCCTAATGTGGCCTGGTAAGTGATCTGAACATGAACCACAAACTAATGAGTGACATGACAGGGGGGGGGGATGAAACCTAGCTTAAGATAACAAACAAGCTTTTTTTGGAGCAAAGTGCACACTCATGCTTGATGATAAGAACACGTGTACACAAACATGAACGCATACTTTTTTTTCTTCCTTTCCCTTTTTACTCGGACATCACACCCAGCTTCATATTCCTACCATGAAACAAGGCCTACCCCTTCAGTGAGTTCCGCATTCAGCTCCAAGCCAGCTAAAGACATCAAAGGCTGCTCCACACACACACACACACACCAGGAGTCTCTCGCCCGCTCGCTCTCCTTCTCCCTTCCTCTCTCTATCCTTTCCTTTTTGCTCTTTCATAACCCGCATCATATTTCACAGCACATAAAGCCTTAAAATGGCACATAAAACAGTTCATCTCTTTTCTCTGTCAGCTTTCCAGGCTTAAAAAAATTAAATATGTTTTACGGCAGGTACATAACTAAAACACACCCATGAAAAGGAAATTGCCATAAAGGATTGAAACTAGGCTTTTCCCCATTTTTATCGGAGGCAATAGAGTTGGGTATAGATCAGCTGAATAGCCCATATGGGGTATTTCAAAAGCTTAAAGTGCAGAAAATACGAGGTGACTGAGAAACTGTTGAACATTTTTTTCTCTCTCTCTCTGCCACCAACCCCGTCATTATGTTTTTTTTTGTATTTAAACACTGGAGAATAAGTGCAGGATATACACTGCGCCGATTGGAGCAGGTGATGCGCTGACACACAGAAAGTTTCTTTACAAACACACTTAAGGGTATGCTGTGACCCCGATGCAGAAGGTTTGGAGTAGGCAAAGCGCAATTCAATGAACTAAAAAAAAAGCAGTGAAAGACAGAGAGCAGAGAGTGAAGGAGGCAGGCGTGGATGGAGATGCAGCTTTTGAAGGAAAAAGTAAAAAAGGAGAAAGAGAGAGAGAGGGGGAAGGAAGAGAGAGACAAACAGAAGCAGAGGAGGAGGGAGAGAGTGAGAGAGGGTTTAAACTTCAACCCTGGAGTCACTGAGTTCACTGACATTTGCACCAGGATCCGCCTTAGCCGTTCCTCACGGCTTTTCAGAAACGACACTTTCTCTCCTTTCAATTCCTAAGACTTATTCTTCTTCCTCCTACATTGGCAGCAGAATGAGACCATTCACAGTCTTGAGGGCAGATAGATAGAGAGAGAGAGAGAGAGAGAGAGAGAAGAAGAAGAAAAAAACACACAGAAAAGCAAACTGAATTGAATGTGTTGAATTCGAGTGATGCCTGCGTGACAATTTGCAACCCCGTATGTGTCCTCAAAACTCCTCTCTCCTATATTGTATGCATTCTTATGGAAGAATTAACAAGGGGGGTGGGGGGGTGGGGGGAGGGTGAAAAAATGACATGTGACAAGCGATTCATTTTTTGAGCTGTCAACATGTCATCTTCACCACATTCAAAGCTCACGTCAAAGCGCCTCGTATTCCCTCTCTGGCGAAGGTGACCTAGGTCGTAACCGGCTGACACAACCCCAGGCACAGCAGGTGAATGCATGCTAATACCACACAGTGGGAGCAGCCAATAGCAGTATATTGCTATTAAGAATGAAAGGCATCTCAGAGCAAAATGAAAAAAAAAAAAAAAAAAAACTGTGACATCTCCTTAGAAAATGGAAACGAACGAGGACACATTTTAAAGGATAACAAAAAAAGCATTGCGCACTTTAAGGTAAGATACAGATAATTCATTGGATATTTTAAGATGATACTGAGTGATAAAGTTTGGATAACAATTTGAACCTTTTTCTACAGCAGAATAAACAGTGCTTCAACGATGATTCTTTAATACAGTAGGTAGGTGACTGTGAAGAGGAGGAAGCGGCGTGAAAAAAATTGGTAGCCTTGCACGGAAAAGTTTGTTGAAAAAGATACAACAATTACAAAAGAAATGGAGGAGGAGAAAGACAGAACAAGAGGTCAATCTGGAGTGAAGACACGGCAGAGAAGTAACAAGGCCGGTGTGAGAGCGGGGAAGGGAAAAATGAAAACGACAAAATCATATATACAGCGAGGCACAACATTAAAAAATAAGATACCAAGGGAGGGGTAAATTCACAGATAAGTGGAGTGAGAGTGTAGGAGGATGACCAAAGACGCTCTGAGGCGTGCAAGCAAAAAAAATAATAAATAAATTAATCTTCAAAATCACAAGGGGAGTTTCACATCAAGAGGGAAGGTATGAGACAACGAACGGCGGAGAGACGGGCATAAGAGGCGCTAGCAGTGACCTGTGGGTGTTAAAAGAGTGAATGAGAGAGAGAGAGCGAGAGAGGTCTGAAGTATAGAGGAAAAGGGAAAGAGAGCGGGACCTTGCCTTGGAGGCGACGAGCCGAAAGGAACGAGAGAGAGAGAGCCAGACAAAGCCGCACATTGCTCCTCGCGCGGGCAGAACAAAGAGGGAGTGGTGCATCATGGGAGTCTGAGCCTTGCGTCACCACTGACTGACGCCATGCTGGATAGACGCACAATGTTACATATGCACAAAACAAAACGCAAAAAGCCTTTCTGTAAAAAAACAAAACAAGGATGTGACTAGCTATAGGCCTCTGGTTTGAGTTATTTTGGTAAGGTGTCATATTGACTTTAAATTTGTATAGAACTACACTACACTTGAAGTGTTGTACCTCCTCAACCTTCATACAACAATAGGCAAAAACTAATAAAAAAACTATTGTGCACAAATAACATGATAAGGGTATGTCTGTCAAAAACTTAGGATAAAACATGCTGCCAGTCAGGATATGGTATAGAGGGCAAGGAAACCCCCAGTAAATCAAGACAACATCCTCGCTGAGCAAGTGAGTAGAAGGAAAGAGAGGGATGAATGTCTGAGCAGCTAGAGGGCTGACAGTGGAAACAGAGGAGGAAAAAAATACAGAAACTAGAAAAGACACTAGCACTAGAAAGAGTGAGAGAGAGCACAGGGAGAGTGGAGACTTCTCTCTACAGCACACTGATACTAGCAGACCAGGGTTGAAGCAGAGGGCAAGGATGAACAGGAAGGGAGGAGGCTTGTTTTTTTTCGGTTATAGGGGCAATTCTGGTATGAGTGGAACTGCTAATATCTATCTGTGTCCAGAGTGTTCTGTGTATTTCATTGGGGAGATCAGATTACGTGCATATACTGTATACATGATGTGTTTGCTCCTGTAAAAAAAGCAGGGTCTATCAATATATTGTGTTCAGGCTGCTAGCTGATAGCAACACATGCTGTATAAGGAGTATATACACAGGGGGTGGCGGGGTGAAACTGGTTGAAACTTTCTTTTAGGCTAAATGTCAAAATATAAAAGGAGACGTATTCAAAATAATGAAGATGTTGGCTATAAAGTGTTGCATCTATCCCCCCTCTGACACCTACTTGTCCCTCTTTCTTTAACTTGTATTTATTCACCCTTCTCCCTCTCTCCCTCCATCAGCCTCTCTCTCCCTCTCTCCCTTCCTCCGGCAGGTCTGATACGCCGGTTGCTGCAGCTGAACTCTGAGTAGCACTGTCTCCAGAAAAAGGAGAAAAAAAAACAAAGTGATCAATGTGAGAAGGCACGGGGCTGCTCATGGACAGGCCAATCAATGGAGGAAAAGAACCTTGCCCAGGGCCTTATGCAAATGGAAGCACGTCCCGTAACCTCGGGAGTGAACATGCGCACTAAAGATCAATGGAGACCAGGGTAGAACCTTACAGCGAGATCAGCCGCATACCAGTAAATATGTAATGATGAATCCCTCAAGATTTAAAATGAACTCAAATGAACTTCAACCAGCATCGGCTTCTTACATTATATCACAAAGTGGCAAAGGAACACACCCCTCTGTTGAAGACACCCCCCCCCCCCCCCCATAGCCCCATGTATGTATGAGGTGGGTCAGGCCGGACAAGAGATTCAAAAAGAGAGCCTTTGCACAATGATGCACTTGGGACGGATGGATTTTATTTTATTTTTTTTTTTACTTCCTTTTAAGCTGAACAAAAAAAAAACTAAACAGGAAGACAAAAAAGGTGAGAGGAGATTTATGAATAGTCACTTCAACAATACTTGTTTGGAGGTGTAATGATTTTTCAATTATGTCACCATGGCAACATATGGTGTGTTTCAAGGAAGGAAAGGAAGGAGAAGAGTGGGTAACCGTGACGACCCCGGTGAGAGCTTGCTCGACCATTTAAAAACCCATAGATGGTCAAACCAAGGACTGGATAAGACAAACAATTAAAAATGAATAGGTGACATTTACCAAGGCCCCTACTTGCAGTCTGAAATTGGTATCACTCAAAAGCTATCACAGACCAATTCGAAGTAGTGCTTAAGACTGAATTACGTACAAATAGGCAGCCATAGAGATCCGGATGCTAACAACTTTTCTTTCTCTGTAAGCAGAACATAACTTACTGCAAACACAGACAGCTGTGTACTCTATTGACTGCCATTGAAAGAAGAGAAAGAGATACTGTGAACAAAATAAAAGACACATGTTCAGAGAGAAAAGAGGGAGTCTTGATCCGACGGCTGGAAACCCACAATTTATGGAAGTGATCCTGAAGCCTATTTACCATTCCTCTGTCAGAGCTTTTAGAATAACATTTCCATGTCTGCCTCTGGGATGACCGCTTTAATCAAAACAAGACACATATTCAGAAGATTTGAAAAAAAGTGTGAAAATTCCACAAGTGTGTTGGCTTGGTCCCAAATGTTTTGAATAAAAAATAAGAACAAAAGTAAGGAACACTGCATTTCACTTGAGGGGCCTTCCTTTAGTTAACTTAGAGATGGTGAAACAACCTCACTTAAATGTACAGTATGCAAGGTATTCATTATATCGTTTATGTAAAGAGGAACTTTGAGAGCTTATCCATCTTGCTGTTAAACAGAGACATATTAAATGAGACAGAACTAATAATGAAGGCAATCTAAAAAAATTAAAACAACAAAAAAAGACAATTTGAACATCACACAAAATCAATTTTCCTAGATATTGAAGGAATAGCACAAGAGAGACCAGAGGTGAGTAAAGTATTTTCAATTTCACCCCCCCCCCTCCCCCATTCTCTCCAACATCGCAAATGTAATCTAGAAAGCAAAGATGCTCCAGAAACATAGAGAGAAACACCAACAAAGGTGAGAATAATGGCAACGTATTGAGGGGAATACTCCACAAAGCCTATTGTGCGAGTATCCTTTTCAGGCTGCAAACCCCGCTGTAATTTGGTCTGCGTCATCTGCCTCTAGTCACAATGCAGCACTACAGCTTTGAAATAGATGGCAAATGAAGGCCATTTGTACATAATCACAGCAGATAGAAGAATTCAGAAGCCCCTACAATGTTTTGTTGAGGTGGAAAGAAAGACCTTGGTCTATCTGTGGCAGCCAGCGCAGCTAAGGTTTGGAAAAAGGAGGTTATTTTTTTTCCTGAAACAAGCAAATCAATTCAAATCAAATCAGGTTGCTAGCCGTGACATTTAAACAGTTCAATTTACATCCTTATGTTAAGAGGAGAGCCGCTCTCCAAGATGCCTATTCATTCACCAGGAAATTAGACGTCTATATTTCAGACCGCTTAATAGAGCAAATATGCTGTAGCTGAACTGAGGAAGAAACCATGTCTTTTCATGATGTACAAAAGGGGCTTGGCATTGTCTGTCTTTAAGAGCAGAGCACAGAAAAAAACACAGAGAGGGATAATATACATAATATAGACAGGACTGGAAAAGCAGCTACCATGCATGATATGCATGCATTACCACATACACGCACACATGCAAGTGCGTACCAACACACGTGCGAAACACACACACATACACACTTTCTGTCGGTGGTGTTGGTGTATGTCCTGGGGGCTGCTGTCCTGCTGTGCCGGCTGGCGGGCACTTTTGTCATGGTGGTCCTTTTGTTTCACATCAAACAAAACGCCACAGCTTTGCATACGGCTCCACTAATTTCTGCTAGTGTGCCCCAGCCATTTATCATCGCCTCTCACCCTCTCCTCCTCCTAACGTGGCTCTGATAGCTGCTCTCCACCAAGCTGTTCTACTCAGGACGATACAGGCTTTCTCCAGGCTAGGGGTGACACAGCCGTGCACATATGCACACACACACACACACACACACACAGACACACACACACACGCATACAATATGTGTGCACCCACTTGCAGACATAGACAGACATACACACACACACACATAGATATCAGCACACACAGACAGACACACACACACACACACACACTCACACACACACTCACACACAGGAAACTGCACTGCTACTGCACCGCTTGCAAGCCCGCCAGCTATAGAGAACCTTGAGATAAAAACAAACCTTCTCTTCATCCCCCTCCAGAAGCAATAGACAGGCTAGCATTCAGAGTTTTCGAAGGCGGCCAAGACTTGCATACAACATTAGACCAGGGGATTTTCAGAGACTGCATTATGGACATATCTTCACAGCTGGGATGATTTTGTCAACAAAATTAAGTGATTTTTTTTTTTGCTTGTGTGGTGTTGAACTCAGGTGAAGGTTGCACTGGTTTCTGAAGAGTATTTCAGGCAGATATAAATGTGGAAGTTAGTTGGAAAAAGTTTAAAGGGACGCAAAAATGGGAAATTGGTCTGGGACGTGGGACGTGTTTAGTCTGATCAACAAACACTGGAAGCAAGGTGGAAAGGTTTAACCTCAGACAATACAGACAGACAATTTCAAAGATGTCTTTTTACATTTTGTGTTGTGTTTGCTAGCAAACTAGCCACCAGTACATCTTAAGAATCATCTGGGCTTTGTTAAGAGTTAGGAAAAAACTGTAGACGCAGCAACTTAAATATGAGGACATGGCTTCCAAGAGGTTGCATGCAGTCACTTCTCCCAGCAGTCTCATTTTCGATTCCTACTAAGCTTACATACACACACATATCTTTATTTTTCAATATGAAATGAAATAATTTTTTCTAATATCAGAGTATTTCCTTTAAAACCATGAAACACCAGCCATAGTTATGTAAGAATGAGGATCAGGTATAGTACCACAACTTATATAAAATACATTCTGATATTCACATATGTACATTGTTGTCCCTTTTGTGTTTGCACAGAGCCACATGTTCAGTGGGCTGTTACCATGCCAGTCATGGATCTGTGCAGACCACATGCCAGACCAAGAGTCCTGCACAGAGGGCACCGTTGGCACCGCGACTGCCCTGAGGGTCACCACGACTGGGAGAGGGGGAATTAGAATGACGAATGAAATGAGGACATGAAAACAGGACATAAAGCAGAGGGGGATTAAGTGATTGCAAATATTGTGGTGAAAAGGGTTTCGTATGAATGAGTGAGAAAACCAGGAGACTGGCTATGCAAACAAAAACTAAATAAAAAACACATTGCACGGAAACAATGGCAATGAGCCTGTTTGGGGAAAAACTCTGGGGTAAATGAAAAGGAAATCTTACAGAGAGAGAGACACACAGAAACTATAAGAACCTACTTTCCCATCCTTGTAATTTAACTTGCACAAACAAAGGACATACTTGAAGAGAAAAGAAATAATTGTTTTGTTTGCATCTAACCATATACAATACAACATAGAAATTCACTTGGTAAACTTTGAGCTATGTAAAACTTATTTTTTCCCGACGCAGGCGGATACACCCGCAGGTGTTTCATCCGTCTCATCCTACACACACACACACGCACGCACGCACGCACACGCACGCACGCACGCACGCACGCACGCACGCACGCACGCACGCACGCACGCACGCACGCACGCACGCACGCACGCACGCACGCACGCACGCACGCACGCACGCACGCACGCACGCACGCACGCACGCACGCACGCACGCACGCACGCACACACACACACACACACACACACACACACACACACACACACACACACACACACACACACACACACACACACACACACACACACACACACACACACACAGGTATAGCGATTAAGTCCACAAGGAGTGGAGAAATCCTCCATATCTTTACGTCTCACCTCAAGCATCTCTTCCCACATCTGACACCTAACCACAACACACATACATTTACACACACACACACACACACACACACACACACACACACACACACACACACACACACACACACACACACACACACACACACACACACACACACACACACACACACACACACACACACACACACACACACACACACACACATTTTTACACACACACACAAACACACAAAACTAAGTACGACAGTGAGAGAAGACTAGCTATATTCATTATAGATTGAAACAGATGGCACCGTACAAAAAAGTATACAGAAGGATATTTTGAAAGCATGTACTGTATGCATGTGGTGCGTTCACAGAGGTCACTTAAAATCTGTAATCATGATTTTAAGGGGCTGTTGTGGCGGCTGGCTGGTTGTCTGGTTGGCACCCACACATTTGTGTACTGGGAGACAGATGCATTCTTACATAAGACCTTATATAATGCTGCCCTGTCCTATCCAATAAGAGTGCTCTATTTTTCACTCCGTGAGCGAGAAGGTAAGTGCGGGTTAGTCAACCCTTCTTTAACACAACCACCACTACCACGTTCACACACAAACACAGACACACACTCCTGGCAACAATGTCAGATGAAAAGACAGGCTGAGTGAAGGGAGAGGCAGGGCTCTCTTTCTATATAGGTATATCCCTTTGGTCCCTTAACTCTCTCCATGGTTCGTTCAGGGGTGAGATTTTGTCCGCAGGTGAAGAAGAGATAATGCCAAGGGAACATGGCCAGTTGTGTGTGTGTGTGTGTGTGTGTGTGTGTGTGTGTGTGTGTGTGTGTGTGTGTGTGTGTGTGTGTGTGTGTGCGTGCATGCATATTATGGACCTAAGCAGACAGAAATACGTTCAGAAAAGCCAGGCTAAAAACCCCTCAGACTTTGAAAGGGAATATAGGAACACTGGGTTCAAAACAAAGTAACAGGATTTGGGGAACATGACCCATCTTCCTTTAAAAACTATAGAGCTGAGAGAGACAGAGAAGGAGGAGCAGGGAGGAGCAGGCTGGCCAAGCATGAAAGCAGATGTCAGAGGAGACTAGAGGGACTCTGAGGGAGAGATAGAGAGAACTGAAAAACAGTGAAGTGAGATGGATGGAAGGACTCTGTGATAGCTGAGGAATGATAGAAAAGGGTGAAAAGGGTGAAAAGGAAAAGCCGGGGCGAAACCGAGTAAGAGCGTGCAGCCTTGGCCCTGCAGCGCAAGCCTCTCTTTTCTCTCTCACGCTCTCTCTCATTCAAAGACAGTTAGCTACTCTTTGATGTATCTATAATTAGTCAGTACACACTGTGAAGTGTTTTAAAAGAAATCAAATTGCAATGAAACACTTGAGCGCTCCAAACAGGGGCTAACATGCTCCGGAGCAAGGGGGAGCGAGCAGGAGAAATTAATGGCGGGCCTTTTTTTGATGTGCTTGATCAGAAATGTATTTATTAACTGTAAAGGGGAGCAGTAATTAACCCACAGACAGCTTGTTTTCTCTGGGTCTTCTCATGTGTCAAACGGTTCATCCCACAAGGCTCCACTCTCCACTCGCCTGCTCATGCGCACACACCTCCCATCCCTGTCCCGCTGGACCACTTTCTCTTCAATTAAGTAGATGGTGTGCGCATGTACTGTGTGTGCATGTATGCCTGTGTGTGTGTGTGTGTGTGTGTGTGTTTTTGTGTGTGTGTGTGTGTGTGTGTGTGTGTGTGTGTGTGTGTGTGTGCCTGCCTACGTGTGTGGGGAGCACACAAACAGAGTTATAATAGATAAGTATATGTATAATGGTCATTTTAAACCCCATGTGTATTTATATTATGCTCCTATGAAGTGCAATGTATGTGACTATAGAGGAGAAGTTTGAGTGCATTGAGATAACAAGCGAAAATTGCCAGAAGTAGAATATGCTCCGTAATAAAAAACTATAGGGCAAAAAATAAATAGACAAATGAAAGGATGTCTCTTCAAAACTGGCATGATTGAATTGACAAGTCCAAACATTGCTCAGGGAGGGTAGCTAATAAAGACTGTTGGTGTTCGCGGCAGGTTGGAAGAGGTGAAGGAGTTTCGACACTGATAGACAAGAGAAGCTGTGATGGCCTCAAGGGAGACCTGACAATGTACATATTCCAACCCTGCCACTTAAAGTGAACACAAGCACCTTTCAAGTCTCCTGGTTTGATGTTATCCTTCCCATACTGCATCTGGTATATGCTATGTATTTATATATGCACATACTGTATATGAGGCGGGTTTTTTCTTTCACATGACAAGGACATCACATAAAAGAAAGCAGTTAGAACCTCATCCGAGGGCCTTTATACGCGTATAGATAGAGAGAGAGAGAGAGAGAGAGAGAGAGAGAGGCAGTCTGACGGAGGGAAACACAGAGAGACAGAAAGAGACAAACAGAGAGAATAGCTGGTCTTCGTCACACAGCAAGAAAGCCCAGGAGATTGGGGAGGCTGTCATGGACAAAACACTGCATGAATATTTAACAGCCAAATTAAAATTACAAAATACCAAACAAAAAAAAGAGAAGGTGAAAGAAAAAGAGAAAGGAAGAAAATAAAATATTCCTGAAAACACCAGTGGGACAAGTGCCCACCTTTAATCCCCCCACTAGCCGTATCCTCATTGTGCTGCCGCCTCCCTCCCTCCCTCTTTTCCCTTCCTAAGAAAAGAGGAGAGATATGTCCTGAATAATATGGGATGTGGTGAAAGTTCCGCAGTAAATCCTTTGGATCAAGAAACCAGCAGACTGGCAATGTCAATGATCATAGAGCAGCTTGCTAACACAACCAACACAGTACGTTCGCTATAGCTAATACAGTGTAGTCCTTTTTTATTTTATTTGTTTAAAGCTAACACAGCTAGCACAGCATGTTCCCAATAAGCCTGGCTCTATTCCAAGTGAGCTACATACAGTAAAAGTAGTTTTTGGAATTGCGGAAACTGAAAAAAGGTGTTATTAAATTAGAAATTATCAAACAAAACTGTTAGGGTGTTGTTGTTGTTTCTTATCAAGCTGGACAGAGCTATGCTGGAGTTAACATTGAAATAACAACATATTTTTTAATTACTGTAACTACTAAGCTAGAGTTGTTTATAAAAAACGATAGCATCTTGATAGGTATATGAGCCTAAGTGGTAAAGTGAAATCACGTCAATTATAGCCATTATACAATAACTAATTAAATAGCAAACAATTATAAAAGTGTATCAAACTCAATTTACACATACCTTTTATAGCATCTGTCAACATCTCTGTAGCTTGATTTTTTGAGTGCTAAACTTAAAAGTTAATGTATATGGTTCTAAAGTTCGAAACATTGTATTAAATACAATTATATCAAATTGCTCAAACCTACAGTGAGGTTTTATTCCTTTAAAGCAAAATGACTACACACTTCATTAGTTCTCTCAATACTTTATATTAAGTATACACATTGGACTTGATGCTAAAATCAAGAAGCAAGCTACCAGGGTACAAACGTAAACATCCCACTCCTTAATGCAACTCCATAGAAAGTGATGATCGATATGTGTTGCAGAATCCCATCAGGACATCACGGCACACCAAAAGACTAGAAAAGAATAGCATTAACCTAAGAAGCCTTCATATAACCTGCAAAAGATGCAACCTGGGCCCATTTAGCCAAAGGGGTCCGGTTATAAAGCGATGAGGCAGACCAAACTGTATTTTCAACCTCCCCTGTGCACCATTAATTCCGTCAAGTCCACTTCACTCCCACCACCATCCAACCTATCCCTCTGGTCTCTCTTAAGACTGGGAGATCTGCATGCTCTGCAGCAGATCTGGTAAAAACAGTACCACTGTTGTTGCATTGCCATCCCTACATCTCTTTCTCCAGCTCTCTCTCTCCTTTTCCCTGTTTCCCTCCTGTTCTTGATGTGTAAGAGGAGGTGGATCGTGCCCAAGGACAAGGATGAACCAGATTGTTTACAGAAGCAGCACTTGTTTTTTCTCTCAAAGAAACCGAATGCTTTTATTTTTAATCGTTCCACCATGTTTCACACACTATCGCTCCGCTGCCCGTCTCCCTGAGGTGACCGGTGCTAGTACTTGCGCTACATGTTTGTATATACGTGGATGTGTGTCTGTGTGCCATGGAAAATGTGTATGTGTTTTTCCTGCATACTAATATGTTTGTGTCCACGCATGGATGTCATCCGTAGCATTAAACTGTAGCGTTGCAAACTTGAATTTGAGTTGGGATTATGCGGACTTTCCAAACGTGAACATCTATGAGAACGATTGTGCTGACAGGAGTGTATTGTGTGTGTGTTTGTCTCACAGTGTCCTTTTGTCGGTGGGAGGTAGGAAGGATAAGCGGAAAACTAAAACACTCACCAGCTCAACGAAAGACAGCCCTCCGTAGCTGTGGGCCATGATGAAGACATTCTTGGCTGCGGCTTTGGACACAAAGTGGTCCCACACGTACAGCACGTGTTCCTCAGAGGAGCCATTTTCCTGCAACACACAAAAAAAAACTCTAATGTTACATCCGTAACAGAGGACACTGATTGAAATCTCATGAGCTAGAAAGCTGTCGACAAACTGGTAATGCAGTGCAATTACAAGACACTTAAGATGTGTGTCTGTCCTATGAAAGTGAAGTGTCAACAGAGTTATAAAAAAAACCTTAGTCATGTTATACCACAGCATCAAAACCTAAACCCTGGAGCATGGCAAAAAGACGTATAAAAATGTATAAGGATATAGATATAAAAAGAAACACTAAAAGGTGGTGGTGGTGGCCTGAGGTGATTTCTATAAAGAGCCACACTTTTCAGCGGATCAATAAGTCTTGCATATTGCAAATGCCCTAAATGTAAAACTCAATAGGCTGGGTGACGTAACGTTTAAATCTTAATTTGTACCCCGTTGCTGAATCGATGGTCCATCTATACACATCTAGACACTAGGGGAAGGTCAAAAGAACAAGAAAAAAAAGAAAGAAAACAGAGAGCAGATATAAACGTGTGTATACAAAACACACAACCATGTACACAATCACAAATGTATACCCTTACATATGTCCGTACTCTCATCTGCATGCACACGGTCATACAGACACACATGTGCAGGAACCTATATGCACACGAGCAGAAGAGACATGTTTAATTAACCAGAGATGTAAGTGCTTATCCAAGGCCTGGATAGAACAATGGTAAAAAAGTACAGGCGAGAAAAAGGGCACCAGTTAATGAACTTGTGACATTGATTTCTAGACTTTGATTTTCTATCAAACTGTCTGCTTCACAATAGAACTCAACACTACATTCCCACAAGAGGTTACACAATGCAGGTGGAGCATTTTGTCGACTAGAAACAACCGTATCCCTAGATTGCAACATTAAGATAGCACGAAACTGGATGCAAACATGATAGTTGCACAAACTCACACATATCTCTTAATTAGCATACATATGTATATATAAAAAAAATAAAAATAAAATAAAACACATATCCTATAGAGAATGGAAGCTCATCTGCGTATTGAGGGTCACACTTTAACATGTTATTCTAAAATAATGAACTAGTGACATGAGCTAAAGAGTCTGTCCTGTTAGTTTCCATAGATGTGTAAGACAAAGTAAAACAGTATATAATCACAGACAAATCATTTCTTGATAATTCATTCTCCTCAAGATGGTTGTTGAGGGGACTATGTAGAAACACATTCACATGTAGGAAAATGTGTTTTGAATTTTACTTTTAGGAGAAACTAAGGCTGTATCTGCTTGTGTGCATCTGTGTGTACAAGTTCTTATTTGTGCAAGTGTGTGTTTGCTTGTTCTAGTTGATGATTTGCCGCTGTGTGTGTGTGTGTGTGTGCATGTGCGTGTTTGTTTTTGTTGCTGTGTTTGTCTACGGGTAAATTAACCTGTCAAAGTGTTTGTGTTTACTGCTGGATTAGCATGAGAGGGTTGTAGTGTCAGCGCCCAACTCCATTCACACAGTGTGATGCAAGAGGCAGGCAACGGCGCTCTGCCCTGCCCTTCTGCCATCGGGGGCTGTGTGCACGTGCTTGTCTGCAGATGTGTGTTATGCTACGTGCACGGAGGCTGGCTGAAGCAGGGTTGTCTTGTGTGAAGGGCTGTGACATTAAAAATCTTTTTGAAGTCTGCCCTGCTCTCTCCTATGCCATGTCGCCCTTCATCTGTGAGGTCCATTCCATTAGTCTTCATCCCTCCATCGTTCCTTCCCTCTCTTACCACTTTCTTTTTCTACCCCTCTCATCCCACTTTGTCCACTTCCACACCCGCCCTTTAGCGACAAAGATGGACATTAGGCAGGGTTTGCTACTGAACACAGCATTTGTATGTGCACGTGTGATACATGTACTTTACCAGTACAATAGCTTCTATCAAACTGACCGCGGACACGATGTGGCAAATAGTCTTAACTTTTTAGTCAATCATGTGGTATTCTTTACAATGAATAATAATATGAATATTAGAAAGCATTTTGCATGTCGGATATCTTCATGGTGGTAAATGACTCCCCCCTCATGTTCCTGACTGACTACCTGGCGTGGCAGTGTAGTGAATTATCTAAACATCATTTGCATATTGTTGCAATTATTTCCCGGGGTTAATTAGCTGCAGTGGAGCACACCGCCCTGCGAGACCGGCTTCCTGTCACCAGCTCTCACACAGTATCTTAGCTTATTTAATTATTTTCCACAGGTTCAACACAGTGGCTGTGTGTGTGTGTGTGTGTGTGTGTGTGTGTGTGTGTGTGTGTGTGTGTGTGTGTGTGTGTGTGTGTGTGTGTGTGTGTGTGTGTGTGTGTGTGTGTGTGTGTGTGTGTGTGTGTGTGTGTGTGTGCATCTGCCAGCTCTGGCAGAATAGCATCCCAACTGCACACCTGTTGCCAGCATCCTTCAGTCATGACTGTCAAGGGACATTTGAGGATGTGTACTGATTGTGTGTGTGTGTTTACGGAATATATAGTGATCCATACTGCTCCCTCAGAGAATATAAAATAGGAATCTGCGCCCTAGACAGACTCAGGACCAGACAGTCTCCAGATACTGACAGCTAACTATTATCAAAAAGAAATAAAAATGGCGGCAAGAGCAGGAGAAAAGGAGGTAGAGAGACATACACATCATGAAGGGTATACAGTCAATGTGTGTGTGTGTGTGTGTGTGTGTGTGTGTGTGTGTGTGTGTGTGTGTGTGTGTGTGTGTGTGTGTGTGTGTGTGTGTGTGTGTGTGTGGCATTTACTCAACCCCAAAGGCTGCAGTGAGTCAACCGAACCAAAATGTGGTTTTAGTCAAGTTCCTGCTACCCAATCAACAGTGATTATGTGTAATAACTTACGTCACCATTAAAAGCGCTGGACAACCTGCTACAAGACATTGTGCATGACTATCTTCCCCACTTTGAGTCCTAAGTGGTTCCAACTGTTACTCCTTTGTTGAATGCATTTGCCCTCCAATTGTCTCGTTTCAAGAATTTGTTCAATTTAGCTCTTTCCATTACTTACACAATAACAGCTCGCACTCCACTCCAAAGCCACACATAATTCCATGCACCCATGCGCGCACAGGCACAGGCACACACACACACACACACACACACACACACACACACACACACACACACACACACACACACACACACACACACACACACACACACACACACAACTTTCTTGTTCCTTCATAAGTTGTCCAGTCCAATACTTTGCCCTGTGTTTATCCATTGTAATGAGACACAGGGAAAGTGGAGAGCAGAGGGTTCGCGCTGCAGCCAGAATAACAGTCCCAGTGCCAACACAAACCCAGTGTCTGACCAACACAGGAAACAATGAATCTAACAACATCAACACACTCTGACAAACAGCCACTTCAGACCTCCCTTACTGCTCCTTCCTCACTGCTCCTCCTTTTCGGTCATCCAAAACAACAGAACTTCAGAAAAAAAAACCTTCTGAGGAAAGCTTGGTATTAAAAGTTAGGGGAGATGGTGAGCAGCTGATGTTGGACCCGGAAGGACTCCTGTGGAGCAGAGGAGCCATTCTACTTTTCACACACAGAAGACTTTTCAGTGGGAGCCAGAAGTGTCAGGGACGGTGTCACGGGGATCCCCTAAACATCTTTATTGGGTTTGGAGCTGTTTTTCGATTGGCCAGCGCTGGACACAATCTTACAAAAATATCAAAAAAGGATTCCAATTTGTTAAAGTACAAAAATAAAATGACAGTATTACAGACACAAATACCACAACGATAGTACCCCAAAGGTGAGGAAGAGAAGTAAAAACTATAGTTCAAATTACACAGGGGATTTCTCACACACAAACTCCGACTGGCTGACTGATCCCTCTCAATCACTCTCTCTCTCTCTCTTCTCTTGCTTTCAGTCATTGGGCCTCTTTAATATGTCCTAATCAGGATTGTTTTCATTTGGCCTGGTGATTAAATATTTAATAAGCAAAGTGTATATAATTGCATGTTTGTAGTAGCAAAGAGGTTATTAGAGTAACTAAGTTAGTTTGTGTTTGTTTGTGTGTGCGCACGTGATTGCGTTCATATCTCTGTGCGCACACAATTAAAAAGTGAACCTCCACGACACCTGTTTACAATTGCATTCTAATCAATGTCTGGGACGTGCACTCCTCCGCCATTTAGTTTTTTTCCTTTTTTTTTTTCTTCCCCTACCGTCTTTGTTTCTTTCTTTACTTTTTCTTTTACGGTCGACAGAGAGCTGAAGTTAGCTAGAAGCTGTCTGGGAAGCTGACGGGTCCGCTGGAGTGGGGGGAGAGGAAGGTATAGAGCAAATTAGTGGCAGAGATGGGAAAATAATGACTGTGGCATTGTGGGTAATTAGCAGGTATAGTACCTATGGAGAGTTGGGAATATAATGATGTGTGAAAGAGACAGAAAAGGGAGAACGAGGTGAAAAACGTGTGCAAGACTAACAAGAAGGGGGGACGTGTGTGTGTGTGTGTGTGTGTGTGTGTGTGTGTGTGTGTGTGTGTGTGTGTGTGTGTGTGTGTGTGTGTGTGTGTGTGTGTGTGTGTGTGTTTGTGTGTGTGTGTGTGCGTGTTTGTGTGCGTGTGAGAGAGAGTTAAAGAGAGAAAAATATATGTGTAATTCTACTTTACAATGAAGGGATTTTC
>NC_137231.1:14859924-14879421 GCF_949987685.1 Ammodytes marinus | reverse complement strand
GGGCCTAAATAATGGATGCTTCTCTTCCTTTAGGAAACACACATACTGTACAATCCACAACAGTCAGATCTGAACGTGATAGCATAGCACAAGACCCCCTGTCTGTCTGTGCCACATCTGTCACCAAGAAATTGGAGACCCATAATACAGCAGGATTTTCTTTTTTTAAGCAATGGACTCAATCTGCAACTTAAAAAAATGCCATTGGATTTAGGGCCTCTCTCTCTCTCTGTCTGTCTGTCTATCTCTCTCTCTGAACATTAAATGAATGTACAATGTGAGATGCTTCATGGAAAAGCATAAATAACCAAAAAAAAAGGGAAAATAATTCCAATCATTTATAAATAAAATAAATAAGTGGTGTGCTTGGAGAAAGGCAAAGCTCTGTTTTTTGTCCCCTTTGCTCTTTTTTCCCCTTCTTCTTTCCAGGGCCTGCTGGCCTAATCCCAGCCAGCCAGCCTTGGGTGAACTCTTTGGAAGCTTCTTATGAATGTGCCTTTTGTTCCTGCCATTCCTCCGCTTGGCTGACAGAAAATAGCTAACTGGATTACTGCTAAAATTCAAAGTAAAGTGAACTCCCAAACTTCTATATGGCAAAGTGCTAAAGAGAGCAGAGCGCCCACCCCCCTCCACCCCTCCACTATCCTCAGCAGCATCCCTCGCTCCGATCAGACGTTCTATCCTTCCATCCCTCCCTCCCACTGTCATCCTTCTTTCCCTCTCCCTCCACCCCAACATCCCCCTAAACACGGCCCAGTGGTGTGTGATCCGGTAGAGAGGAGAGGAGGGGGATTAGATAAGGTTGAGAGGTTGCACACTATGAACCCAAGGCTAAAAAGTTAGAATCCTAAAAGTAGTTAAGAGCTTATTAATGGGTGTAAGGAAGCGTATTAATCAACTCAACTCTATCAGGGGGCTAGTGTTTGTGTGTGTGTTGTGTGTGTGTGTGTGTGTGTGTGTGTGTGTGTGTGTGTGTGTGTGTGTGTGTGTGTGTGTGTGTGTGTGTGTCTCTTTGAGCAGATGTAGTAAAAAAAGGAAAATGGTCAATGCAATTTTCAATCTCTCATAGGTATAAATACAGAACAAAACAGGTCGTAATTCAAGTTTATAGTTATTTTGTGTAATGTTGGATTTAATACTATGAGGACTATAGGTTTATAGTTGAGTGCATTTGAGGTGTGTGTGTGTGTGTGTGTGTGTGTGTGTGTGTGTGTGTGTGTGTGCGTGCGTGCGTTTCTCTGTGCTTGAATGGCTGTGTGCAGGTGGTCTGGCAGCTCAGCGGGAGTTAGAGTGTGAGGTGTGGTGAATAAAAAAAGGTTTGTGTGTGTGTGTGTGAGATGAAAACAGCCCTGCTTAAGAGGTTTGATTTGATCCACCACCCACCCCGATTAACAGAGGTGAAGGAGAAAGATTTATAGACACACACACACACACACACACACACACACACACACACACACACAAACACAGACACACATGTCAAAACCAAAGTTCTTTTTCCACCTCTTTTACTCTTTTGTATGCCAGTTTATATGTGTGAGCCTTTGCATATCTATATGCGGGTGCATGACTCTGTGTGTGTGTGTGTGTGTGTGTGTGTGTGTGTGTGTGTGTGTGTGTGTGTGTGTGTGTGTGTGTGTGTGTGTGTGTGTGTGTGTGTGTGTGACAGCTTACTCTGGGGCGGACAGAGGCAGAGCAGTGGAGAGACCAAAGCAATGCGGGAGGAGGCGTGGCCGATAGAGGCGAGGTCATACACGCCAACATCCTGCTGACTTCTGGGTCAAAGGTCAACATTCAAGGGGCACCAACACTGGGCCAACCTGCTAACTCATTAATCTTTATTCTTGAGAGTTTTGCAATCCCAGCATCTAAGGACACATGTAGTTGGATAGCGGTTAAAGAGGGGGACGATTTTATATTAGCCTGCTGGTCTGAAAAGAGAGACAGATATCCATCCATCCACGTTGTATCCATCTCTCTGCTCTAAATGCCACAACACTGAATATTGGACCAGTCTGGACGGATAATTTGATTATCAATGTGCTACCTTATTAGCCTGGCATTCCCAGACCTGCCACTAGGCGCTGGCAAATTAAATTTGCTGCGCGTGTTGGTCTGGAGACGCTCCGTTGAAGCTTATCAAGACTACCAGAAATCTGGTATAACGTTTCAATTGGTTCTATCTAATATGGGCGCGCCAGAGCCCTTTATATGGTGCTCTGGGGAGGACGTAACCGGATGACGACAGTGACGTGCATGCGACGTCGAAGCTGTGATAGTAAACATCAAAGATGGCTGCGGATATGTTGTGTGAGTTTGAGACTGCTTTGGCCTCGACCCTTAACGAATTGGAAGACGGGACTCATAGCTTTCACTAGCAAGTAAGTGGAATGTTCTGTTTTGCCGACCGACAACGGCAAACGTTTAATTGAACAGTTTAACAGCTGTTCGCTAAACGAACGGGGCTTACGTCACTTGTGCATCGCTCTGATTGGTTGTAGTGCTATCCAACTGCGTGCAGTGGCATTTGAAATGCACGAGTAGGAGCCGCCCCTAGAGTTGGAAATTACTATTGATCGTCGCCAGACCCTCTATCGTTCAAGATATCAGGGTCAGGATTTCCAGGCTACTACCTTATAGTATATTAAAGAGAAAAAAGCGTATTAACATTGCACTGGGCTAGAGGGGTATTTGCTTCAGTGACTCATTATGTTGTCTCTCCTGGCTTTCATCTCATGGAGTCGTGAAACGCAAAGGCTGTTAAACTGCACGGTACTTCCGAGACACTGCGGTCCCGTCCAGCATGCATTAAGCAGACATGGTGAAAGCTAGCCGAGCCCAGTGTCAAAATGAGAATATATGCATGTTACCTCATAGGGTACAAAAAGAAAACGTGTTTGAAACTGTTTTAATGACCTCACATTACATTACTGAGTAGTAAAGATTTCAGGGAATGGTTTGGAGAAGATATATACACAGTATATAAAGTATATACAGACAACTGTGATATGATATAAAAAACTCACAAACTAAAAAGTGCCACAAGAAGTGAAGTGAGTTTGACTGCATTACCGTGAATTCTGTGAATATGATGGATTATTTACCATTATGCGCATGTCAAATAGTGTTAATTTAACTTCATCAGTTGTGTGATTGGGAAAGCAGCGAGGGTACGTGTAAAGAAGTGTGATGGAGTAAGATACAACTGCTGCTAATTATCCCTTATTAGAGTGTGTGTAAAGGTACTGCCAGGGGGGGTGAGAAAAAAAGCCTGCGTTGACAGCTCACACAACGACGGCTAGTCCCCCAGCAGCCCTAACTCTTGTCAGACACCAGAGACTGACGTATTTCAAACACACACATACACGCACACATGACGCACGCGCGCACACACACACACACACACACACAGCCACCCACATATACAAATGTACATGTGTTGCTGCGACGCCAATGCCATCAACCAAAGCAAGATGCAGACAATCTGTGAGGTGACTCCTCTCATATGAAAATCTGTGAAAAGTCCAGCTCATTATCTATAAAATCTTAGTGAAGGAGAACTGTTACAAAAACAAATCCAAATTGTCTGGACCCTATTGAAGTGGAAAACTATTCAGTATGTTGGCAGTGGGGAACCAATAGACACCTATGAACTGGAAAACGTTGTTTAATGTATCATCAGTTTAGCCATATTTATTCTTCACAATGAACCAGATTTTTTCAAAGGGCCCCTTCCTTTGTCTTACCGCAAGGTAAACTTGCCAAGCTAGGAGGTGCCTTGAGTCGTGTCTGTCTGTGTGTGTGTGTGTGTGTGTGTATGTGTGCATGTGTGTATGTATATGTGTGTGTGTCTATGATTAGGGGGTGTACGCTCAGTGCAGAATGATAAGAATGTTGCAGTGTGTTTGCAGAGTGTGTGTTCGGGAGATAATAATCCCAGCGGTCAACAAGAGTGAAGGGCCAGTGCTGCACTGACCAGCCCACCATCTGAGGGAGAGAGAGAGAGAGAGAGAGAGAGAGAGAGAGAGAGAGAGAGAGAGAGAGAGAGAGAGAGAGAGAGAGAGAGAGAGAGAGGGAGGTAGCCATGTGGTTAGCACTTGCCTCACTGAGAGGCGACTGGAGCCCGGCCAACCTCTTCACACACGGGCTGACCACACAAGAGCTTCTCTCTTTCTCCCCTTCACCTCCCTTCATCCCTCGTTACCTAACATTTCCTTCCCTCGCTTCCTCGGAAAAGCCACCTCCCAACCTTTCCTCATCCCCGCACCTCCTTTGCCTCTTTTTGTCTCTTTCCTCCCTTTTGCTCACCTATGCCTCCTCTCCATGCCTCCTCCCACGACCCTAAACTGTCACTCTGTCCGACCTCCCCCATCATGTCTGCTTTTGATGAACATCCATACGTTCGTCTCCCTTCCTTCCTGCCTTTCTTTTCTGTCTCTCCCTCCCTCCCTCTTTCCATCCCTCCCTCCCTCCCTCCCCACTCTCCGACTGACTTACCCGTATTGGGATCCGCTCTGTCTCTGTCTCCTTCTGCGGGTTACGGTACTTCTCGTAGAATTCTCTCTTCTTTTTGCCCTCTTTGTCATCTTTGCGTTCCCTCTTCTCAGCTGGCTCGTCTGAGGGTTCAGTCGGCGAGGGCAGGGGAGAGGACACGGCCGGCTTCTCCACCTCCAGGTAGTTCTCGTTGGGGTTGAGCACAATCACACCGTAGCCTTCCTAAAAACATAATAATAAGAAGTGTTTTTGATATTTGATATATTCATTAGTTTCTATATAACTATTTCAAATCAATGTGGTATACCATAAACTGTATTTACAGACCTTTTTTTATAAAATGGTCTTTAAAATGTCAAATAAAAATTAAGAATTAAGCAGGTTGAGAATACTCAAGGTATTTAAAAACAAAAAGACAAATGTGAAAGAGCACTCAATATTTACAGAACATCAATGAAACAAATGTATCTTCGGGTAGACATTTTGTATTCAAAAAGTAGTAATAGATATTTTTTTTTTGTACTTTTGAAAATGCATATATACATTCTATTAAACATAACATGTTATGTGAATACATTTAGTTTTATTATATTTTAGCTATTTATCTATCCATTTTTACTTCCGGAAAAAGACGATATTAACTTTGTCAAACTTCCTAGCCAAAGTCTGATAGTTACTCATGGTTTAAGAAAAACAAATACAGAAACAAATAATAACAAATAATACAGAAACAACACTTGAAAGATGATTGTGAGACGACTCGGGGAAGTAAATGGCAGAGAAAGAGACGGAGGAGAGAATGTCACTGCAGGGACAAGCATTAGAAGTAACTGGGGGATTGGAATTCAGCAGCGCTGGTTTCACTCAGTGAGTAGCATTTAGTGACTCCAAAGGCCATGTGTCACTTAATATCAAACCCAATCGATCCCACCATTTCTCAACTAAAGAGTTTGGCACAACTGCATATGTACGTGTGTGTGTATATGTGTTTGTGTGTGTGTGAGACTTGAAACTTCTTCAGATAACACTACAGCTCAAACTCAATAAAAAAAATGTTTCCACAAAAATAGTATCTGAATTCATATAAATAAAAATCAATGCACTTATTCAGAATGCCAAAAATTAAAAGAAGAGTTAAGAAGTGTCCAAATGTTAGAGAAAAAAAACTAGGGAAAAGAAAGGGAAGTTGTCTTTTACCCTTCAGTGGCTTCTTCAACTTGGAGGCCATTTTAATTAACTGTGTTTATTGTCCCAAGCACTCTGAAACTAAAGCAGGAAATGGATGGATTCCTGTTTCACTTTTGCTTTGCTTTTCGCATGCAACCCCCATTGTGAATTACACACAAGAGCCAAACTTACTTACGGGTATATGCCTGCTCCAACACACACACACACACACACACACACACACACACACACACACACACACACACACACACACACACACACACACACACACACACACACACACACACACACACACACACACACACACACACACACACACACACACACACACACACACACACGCACACTAAGGAGTATGAAAGGCATCAGTGCTGACAAAAAACCCTTTAAGAGTTGTGAGATGGAGTTAAGCAAGGCGGTGTCGCTCAGCTTCTCTGCAAATCACCACCACACACACACACACACACACACACACACACACACACACACACACACACACACACACACACACACACACACACACACACACACACACACACACACACACACACACACACACACACACACACACACACACACACACACACACACACACACACACACACACACACACAGTCTTCTCAGAGCGGCACATCTCCTTCTTCTTAATAAGTGTTAACACAATGTGCTTTTCTTCTGTTGACGCAGCATGAGTGTGTGTCCCTCCTGTGCCCATCAACATCAAACCTGCCACACACCCCCTCCCTTAGCACCTGCCTTGGCAAATGACACTTTCTCACTTATTCAGATTATGAAATTAGTCTGATTCTCACTTTTCAAATTTAGACAGTGCTGCACTTCCCTCGATGGACATACATTTTGAATGTAAAAAACGTTATATAAAGCTAATTCACTTAAGAAAGTTAAAGTTGAAATGGACACCATGCTAATTGTTATAATTAAAGTCTGTGTTGTGAGAATTATTTGACTACTTTTAAATAACACCGAAAATTAAAAAAATATATTTTCAAATGATACTTTCAGCTTTAAAGAATGTATCCTTACCTAAAGGCATGTGAATGATAATGGAATTAAATGTTGTATTTTACTCCAAGGCACAGCAAGCCTAATGGTAATTTAGCAGGTGATTTATGACTTTTAAAATACTACATGTCCACGTTACAGTTTGTATGCAAATCCCAGGTAGATTATGCTTTTTCCAAAAACAGGATTTTTATTAGTCTGTGTTTGTGTGTGTGTGTGTGTGTGTGTGTGTGTGTGTGTGTGTGTGTGTGTGTGTGTGTGTGTGAGAGAGAGAGTAGAGAAAGTGAAGTTGGAGGATCAATTAGGGGGGACTTAATTCAGCCTTCAGACATCACCGAGACATTTGCACACAAATACGGGAGTTCAGACAGATGGATCGCCTGATGAAAAATAAGTAAGTGGGTAAGGGAAGAAGGGAGCGGAAGAGAGGGGAAAAGAGTGATGGATACATAAGGAAATTATAAGACAAAGATAGATATAGAAGGCATAAAAAGAGACAGAGATGTATTCTAAAAGAGATCCACACCAGCTTTGTGCCACTGCCCACTGGTGGCTGCCTGATAAAATAACTGACTAGAACCAGTTCAGCCTGTGGCAGCAGCATCATAAAAACCAATTAACATTTAAAACCAATAAATGAATAAACACAAAGGTGATGAATAAAATGTATTTCTGAAGAAAAAAAAATTAACACTGAAAAAAAAATCAAAAGTCCACAGCACCGTCAACTAATTTCCCACAAACACAAGGACGTAATGACAGAAAGAAAGGAAGAGGAAAATCCTCTTGCACTTCACCATCATCATATCACTTTGTGTGCAATTCTTCTTTCCCCTAATCCTGGTTCACAAGGCCAAGAGTTAATGGTTTAGCAACACTGGTCCACGTGTTCTGATGCTAACCCTGAGTGGCCTACAACCATGTTAAGTCTTCCGTGGTCTTACTCTAACCCCTTACTGGTCAATAACCCTTGCTGGCCTTAAGCATACTATTGGTAACCTTAAGTGGCCCGGTTACTGGCCTTTAGCATCCTTATGCTAACTGTGAGTGCCCTATAGCCTTTCCCTTTTGGAGAGGCTAATACACACACCTAACCGAGCTAACAGTGCTAACCCTTTCAGCTGTCCAGTCACCCGGAAGGACATTTCTGTAAAGGCGACTAGTGTCGTCGGCGTACTTAGTCTGTAGGAGCAGGGCCGCTTGAGTTCACCTCTATGTCGGAAACCATCATTTATTTCAACACTGAGAGGTCTGTGTTGATGTCAAGACAACATTGCTCGCCCTGTCTGGACATATCCTCCTCTTATTCATCAATCCAATCAACCAAATATACAACAATGAGTGTTGTGGACTGAGAACAACAAAGCATTTGGTTACAATTTTTCTAGATTAAAAAAATATATATATCAAATTAGAATTATATATACAGTATATATATATATATATTCTAATTTGATCTGAATTAAGGCTGTTTTATAATGTCCTTGTGTTAAAAAATACGATAGATTATAAATGACTACAGATTTATGTTTGTCTAGTTGTTTAACAAAAATCTAAAATAACAAATGTTATAGAGGAAGACTATTTGATTGCAAAGCACAATGTCAATGCTTCCCTGAAATCCCACACAACTAAGTTCTCCCACAGAGCTAATGTGCATCATACCAGTCTTTGCGTTGTTGTGTGTGACAGCTAAATCTCTCCATAGATCTCTTCATGCACCCTTCTGGAGTTAGGTCATTGGGCCTTTGTGTTTGTAGCTAACTGTTAAAGCTCTCCCACATGCAGACACACACACACAGTGGATACACCTGCTAAATCAGATCTTTGTGTTGTGATGTGCTGTCAAACTGTGAATCTTACACAAATGCACGTTGGAAACCTTGGGTCACCCCAGCTCTTTTTATCCGACTAAATCTCTCACACACATTGCTAACATTGGGTCACTTTGCCTTTGTGCTATACACACACACACTCACTCACACACACACACACACACACACACACACACACACACACACACACACACACACACACACACACACACACACACACACACACACACACACACACACACACACACACACACACACACACGGCCCCTTAGCGTTAGGTCAGTCTTGTCTTTCTGATGCTGTATGCAGGCTAAGTCTCTTCCCATGCCCTGTGTGTGCCCCTGTGCCACCACCATACTGAGTCCCTTGCCCCGGGGCCAGCGGTCAAGAGGGTCGCCCCGACCCCCGTCACCCCGCCTCGGACGCTCCTTAGCGCTCCATTGTGGGCCTGTCCAACGCCAGATAGCATAACAAAGGCTACCGCTGCTACGGAAACCAGGGCTTGTCTCATCATCATAGTGATGAAGAAACCTCTTCCTCTGTCAGCGGCTCGATCTCGCCTACATTGAGCACTGTGAAGTCCTTTAAAAAACCCTGATGCGCACATTTATTTATAGAACAAAAACATATATGAAGCTGCAATATAATTATCAGGATTTTCAGCATTCTTTTTTTATTAATACAGAACTGGAGCCATACCATCGTGCTGTCTAAGCAATATTGTCGATAATCTTTTGATGACGATGAGTTGCCCTCCTTGTGGTCAAATTAGATGCCGTTTTTCCACAAGAACTTTGATGGTAACGGATCATTATTTTTCCCTTACATTCACATTAGTTCTAAAGAAAGCAGATGGTGTGTGTGTGTGTGTGTGTGTGTGTGTGTGTGTGTTGACGTGTGAAGGAGTACACGAGTGTGAAGGAGAGTACATAAGATGTCCCTTTAAGACAGGAGCACCTCTATTTTTTTCCGGTGTTGTCGTAATGAAATGAAATGTGTCTAATGTGCGGAAGCGGGGAGAGAGGCGGCCGGAGTGAGAGGGTGTTTCATCTGTGCGTGTGGAGCTCAGCGAAGCTTTGATGTGAGAGCTCTCATGTAGTGAGCAGGGCTTTGGGCACAGGGAAAAAGGACAGCACTTGACAGGTACAAAGCACGGCTGATAGCGGTCACGGGTGCATGCAGTGAGAAAAGCGAATGGTATGGTTGTGTGAATTTGAGGTTTGTATGTGTGTGGCTGCTTGCTCAATAGAAGCATATAAATGCTCTTCTTTATATTGTATTTATATTTCAGCGCATTATGTATCAGGGCGTACGCATCAAGAATCAGCGTGCAGTCTGTAGGTGTATTGTATTGAAATTGGATCTCGGGGGCTGCTTACTTTATTAGTTTTCTGTCGGGGGGCTGTTAGGATCAGGGTAAATGGCGCACCCTTTTTTCTCAACAGCCTTCTTTTCCACTTCCTTGTTTCAGCAATACGCCGCTCCTGATTCGCTTCTGAGGCTTGACTGACAAGGAGGGAAAGGGTCACCCAGCATGGCATACCCAATAAGAGGAGGAGGAGGGGAGGGATGTATGCAGGCTACAGTCGGGTTAGAGATCTGAACCAGGCACAATGGCCGACCGCGGAGCAAGGCTACGTTTGAAAATAGGGCAGAGACGCTTCGCAGTTTTTGTTTTTTTGCATTTCAGTTACTTGCGGCCGAAGTAAAAAAGCCGTTTACAGGAAAGGATGAAAACACAGAAAAACACGGATTGTTCCTCCAAAAAGAACAAAGGAGCTGAAAAAGAAGGTAAATACTGTAATAACCAGTACACTCTCCCTCTCAGGGCCACCCTGCTCCGCTTGACCTTGTCTGTCTCCGTCTCTACGTGAGATTTTTTTGCACGCAGGGCCCCTTTATCCATCCCATTCCCTTCTTTTCCCTAACTCTCTCTCTCTCCATTTTTTCCCACTCCCCCTCTCCCTGAAGCCGAGATACCACACAGATCGCACAGAAATGTCAGATTAAGTCACGGTGCCCCCTTTTTTCATTTTAACACAGCACCAGTCTGGGACCCCCCATACCCACAGCTATGTATCTCTGTGTGAAGAGCAGAAGGGTGGGAGTGTAGCGCTTACTGTACTGTCCACCAGGGCTATGAAAAGACATGTGTGGATCTGACGTGAGAGGGGATGAGACTGGACTGTCATCAGCCTGTCGGCACAAAATCAATCATCTTCTTGATACCTAGCGATACCCACAGGGCCATGCAAGTACATGCAGAAGATAATTAAATGTTACTCAATATTATTATCCCACAGTTTATTAGAAGATAACACAAATAAATGCAAAGGTTGATAGAAAAAGAAAATTCAAAAAATAAGCATCTAAAATGACCAAAATAGTTTAAAAACAGTGTTCCCTAAATGCCATAAATTACTGATAAATGATTGATAAATACATACGAGATTCCTGACTTTAAATTGATTTTTTTCTAATCTCTGTTTAGCCCCACATCCTTGTAAGATTAAGCAATCAAATTAACAGCCAACACAAATGTTTACATAGGAAAAGTAAGACAAACTGGAGCTTCTTCTCACCCCCATCTGAGTTCATTTGAAGCAAAATCGCCCACTGCATAGTTTTTCTCCTCTAATAAAGCGTACACATTTAATTAAGTTTCTCGGAAAATTCGACTTTTCACTTCAAGTTCAAAGACTGTATTAGGTGTTTGGCTCCCACTAATGTAGCCGTACACTAATTTGGTCAAAGTAAATAAGACTCCCCGGTAATGATTGTCTCTTTCTTGATCTTAATGAGCACAAATAGTTTAGGTCAGAACGAGAGGCTAACCTTTTTGAGCTAGTCAAGTAGTTGTACTTCTGTAATAAGCAGCAGCGGGTTTCTTTAACCTTGGCATGGATGTCTGGGCTCATTTGGATATTGTTTATATGTGGAGCTGAATATTTATAAATGAGTTCAAAGTGGAGCAGTGGGGTGGAGGAAGTGAAGAGAATAGCACAGCTTCTGATCCCTGATGCCTCTGCTTCTTTTCATGCTCACACATTTACATTTCTTTCTCTCTTGTTTTCACTTTTCTATTTCCCCCTCTTCCTGTCTCGCTCCTTCCCGACCTGTCTATTTTCAGCACCTCGGTGAAAAGGATAGACATAGAGACACTCTCCGCACAGACTCAGTTAAGTTAGTCACTCAGTGCAATGCCAAAGCAACTTTATGTGTCAATTATTTACCATACACGACACATCTGTGAACCTGTGAATTTGGTCAGCCCCTAACCATGCTCAATGGTTGATCAAGCATCCCCCGTTACTGGACAGACACTGGCACAAAAACAAACACACACACACACACACACACACGTGCGCACACACACACACACACACACACACACACACACACACACAGTTCGGAGGACTGCTTCATCTGCTCTCAGCACGACACACACAGAGGGAGGTGCAGGGTTGGGGGTGTGGGTTGCTAGATTGGGGGTGGATGTAGCATTAATCACCGTCCAGGTGGAAATTGTCAGAGCTATCGATTGTGCAAGTAAATGTTACACAAGTCATTTGTCAATTCTTTTTTTTTTTTTTTTTAACTTTACAGAAGAAACAGCGTGTCATTTGCAAAGACACAACAGTGAATGTTAACTCACCAAACACAGTATTTCAGAGCAGACTCACCAATGTGTAAAGCAGCTTCATAGCCACTTAGCTTTTTTCAAATTAAAATAAAGAAAAATAGTAAACTGGGCTATTTTAATAATCCACATCTAATCCAGCAGTGTTGCTTGGGCGGATTCTCAAAACAGTTACATAATAAATTAACAATATTTCCAGTATACTTTAATATTAAAGTATCACACATGTGCTTGCCAGCAAGAAGACAAAAATACAGTAAGCAGGACGGAAAATTCTCAGCCCCACTGAGGGAAAGCTATGGGGAAATAAATACAGGAGGCTTATTCTGACGCCGTTAGCATTTTGATTTATATATTCTATATTGTCTCCCCTAAGCATACACATGTATTTTTAATGAGGGCACAGAGAGATATAGATCATGGAATGATAGGTGCCTCCCTGCCCTCCTGCCTAACTATTTAATGTATAAATCAGGGAGAGAGGTGTGCAGAGAGGGGGAGGCAGGGAAGCTACAAAAGAAAGGGAAGACAAGAGGAGTGCAGGCTTCCCAGGAGCAAGCCTGTCCTAAAGGCCACCAATAACAGTGTGTGGAAGGGAGGACGACAGACAATACCTGAGTTCAGTCGGCCACGGAATGAGCGAATACAAGGCAAACTGAAGATGATGATTATAATGATGATAGGGAAAAATAAGTATTCCACTTGCTCTTCAAAAGTTTAGTTCTAAACAAGATTGCACAAAAAAACAAAGCATTTCAACTCTGCAATGTCAGTGAAATATCCATTTCTGATGACCATGATGACAACAATGACACCAAAAGCGCCTTTCAACTACAGTAAAAAAAAGAGAGAAAAAGAAAGGGATTCATGTGAAATCTTAAAGAGCGCTGTCGATGAATGTTTCTACTTCACCATCTGGACAGGTAGTTAGTGCGTTAACACACATGAACACACACACACACGGTGGGTGCGAGACGCATGGCCATATGTACAGACTGAGCCAGTCGGGGGTCAATGGCAGGACACATCTAAACATTGGAGACACGTGCACATATGTAGACCCATCACCATGTTAAAATAATACACAAGTTTATGCGAGTGTGCCATGGTAAATTACAAAATTAGATACATACATTATAATACATATGTCTGGTAAATGAAAAAATAACTTCCCATTACAGCTGAATCGGCAAAGTTTCACTCGCTGTGTCACAGGTGTCATTTCAGTTATGCCCATGATGACATAATTGCTCTAAAATAAATTTAAGTATTTTTCTCGTTTTTTGCAAATTCACGTTTTGATTTCTCAGTTGTGTTTAAGCTATGTTTCGGTGTTATCTTACAGTAAACGGCACTGTGTTGTGTGAATAATGAGACCATGCTGTTGCACCCGGGGTATTAATCTTACTGAAGATCACAGGACCACTATGACCTCCATGGGGCAAAGGTCCAAGAGGAATCCCTTCACCTCTGCCCTGTTATTGTGACCTAGGAGCCACAGCCACAGAGAGAAACTGGTGGTCTTGTTGCTGACTGTCACTGTGTGATGTGTGTGTGTGTGTGTGTGTGTGTGTGTGTGTGTGTGTGTGTGTGTGTGTGCGTGCGTGCGTGCGTGCGTGCGTGCGTGCGTGCGTGTGATTTTTCATGTGAAGCGTGACCTTTCACGAAGATGAAATGTGCCATCTTCTATGTGTAAAATATTCATTTCTATCTGCCGTGGTATTGTACACTGTGAGAGTGTAACAGAATACAATCATGCAAGAAGTAATAAATCTGAAGGCCACTGTATTAGCTCACAGATACACAACCACAATGACAAACACACACACACACACACACACACACACACACACACAAACTCCAATGGTCCGATAGTGTGACCTCCCTCTAAGTGGAGCTGCACCACAGGTCCATGAGTCAGGGGGAGGTCGCCACAGCCAATCACAAGCTGTGTTTCAAGTGTTGAGGGTAAACACTGTGGGCTGGCTCTGTCCTGCCATTTACCCTGCTTATTTTCACAGGATGTAACCTAGAAAAGAAGGTGGCTGGGAATATAGTGTCTCTTATGTGTGTGTGACTACGCATGTATGTGTTCCAGCACATTTTCCATAGTGTCATTACCACATGGCTGGCTTTATGCTTCACAGCACACACATGGAGCTACGCATGCATGTTGGAATCCCCTTCATCCTCTCGCCATACGGCCAAAATACATGTGGAGAAATCCATGCTGTGGCAACTAAGGAAACCATGCATGGAGCAATAGACATTTTCCTATTAACCCGATGTAGCCTTCAAAAAACGGTTGAAAGCAATTTACCATGGAAAGCGGCTGTAAAACACATCCTCTCTCTCTCTACAGCTCTCTCTCTCTCTCTCTCTCTTCCACAGACCAACCCCCTCAACCCCACCACCGCCACCACAATCCTCACTAGAAGCTCTTTCAAATCTAGCACTTTTTTTTTTAAGACCACCTGTTGTCTATTATTTTTACATACTGCTTTTCTCATAAATCATAACACTTGGTAATTAATCAAGCTGTCAAAACAGGGCCCGGAGGTCACCTGAAAGAGGTCGAAGGTGGTTGCAGGGCCGATGGAGGTCAGGGTCACACCGCATTCCTCATTATCAAGTTGGGATGGGAGAGGGGCCGGGCAAACAAAAGCGAAAGCAGATGGAGGGAGGGAGGGAGGGAGGGGGGGAGGTGGATGAAAAAGAGAGCTAGAAAGACAGAGAGACGGAGGGAGAAGGAGAAGGAGAAATTGACAAAGAAAAGTGAAAGAAGCTGTCAGCTGCCGACAGACACAGGGAGGCCGATTCTGAGCGAGGGAGACATCACATAAAGAGGTGGAAAAAAAAGGGGAAAGAGGGAAAAAATCAAAGAAGGCATGAAATAGGAACAAAATAAATCTACAAGATGTTTCTACTGTATAGACCTGAAATTGGCTGCAGGAGGGAGGAGAAAGAGAAGAGAGTGGTGGTGTGGCTCCTTCGATGAGAAAATAGGGAATCAGCTGTGGAAGTATGATTGTTATCTCGTCTTTCTCTCTCCTAGTGTGTGTGTGTGTGTGTGTGTGTGTGTGTGTGTGTGTGTGTGTGTGTGTGTGTGTGTGTGTGTGTGTGTGTGTGTGTGTGTGTGATGCGGCAGACTGATATCTCTCTCAGAGGAGTGTGTATCGGTGTCTTAGTGGGTTGAGAGCCAGTTCAGAGACAGGACCACGTGGCATGTCACCGACTCCACAATACACACTGTTGATTAGATCACACTGATTAGACTGGCACATAATACACACTTGTACTGACACACACACACACACACACACACACACACACACACACACACACAGCCATATAAATGCCCACAGACAGGCACAGAAGCAGATACGCTGTGTATTCGTATAGGTTATTTCTTTTGCCATTGTTGTGCAAGTTGTTTGATTTTTTAATTAAAAAAAAATAACACTTTCATATTAGGTTAGTAATAGTCTTTTTCAGATGACCGGAGTGACAGAGAGAGTCGTAAAGAAAAAGAAAAGAAAATAACAATTTTTAAAAAGTGCAAATGCCGCGGAACTCCTCGCGCTTTATGTTTGCCTTCCCCCTCCCCTCCCCTCCCCTGTGTGGAGCATGAATTCTCAGGCGTGGCTCGCTCTATCAAAAACATCACTCTTTGAATGAGGCGCCGACCATTGCGCAAAATTAGCTGTCACCCTTTCCTCAAAATCTTTGTTAATCTTGTTTCCAGTGTTTGCGGATTTATCAGCACATGCATCAATGTCAGCTCCTTGGTTACTGAGCCGCTACTACTTGGGAGAAGATATAATTAAAAATGTTTGGGGCGTGGGGCGAGGGAAGGGGGGGGGCTGCCTAGGAGCGGGAGTGGGGGTGTCTGGGAGGAGGAAGGTGAAGTCTTTCCTCTCGTCTCGTTACTTTCCCCTGGGAGACGGTGGAACACAGAGCCCCAGTGATAACAGACAGTCGGGCTGGGTCGTTCCTCTCCTCTCCTCTCCTCTTCTCTCTCTCTCTCTCTCTTTGCTCACTATGCGGGGTATCAACCCGGGTCAGCGTGTGCTGCTATCTCTTTAATGACACCAGCTCCACTGATCTGGCTGCGGCTGCGAAACGAGTCCCATTGTTAACAGCCTCTTGACACGGAGGAAAACAACAGCCCAACGCAGCTATCTAGTGATATTACCGCCTTATCAGCAGTTTGATGCTCAACTGACCTATCTAAAAAGGTACACAACACGCATGGCATCATTTTGGAGACAGCCTCTGTGAGAAATCCGTTATATAAAAAAAGATCCGTTAATGGCAAACTTGCAACTGAAATTTCCTAACTATTGAAGGACCTGTTTACATGTTTACCGGCCTAAAACTACACTTTGACATCTGAATGCGCGCTGATGAATTACTCAAAGCCACCACGGCTCCATTCCTTGATATGTTTCCAGCACATCTCTTATTATCACGGGGCTTTTCAAAAACACGTCACTTGCCCATCCAGCTCGCGTCAAGGGGCAAGAGGCAAGGGACATCATGCATTAAAAACTCTTCGTCCAAGTCTCCCCAGCTAACTCGCAGATGCAGACACACACACACACACACACACACACACACACACCTGGCACACTCCAACACATTCATAAAAAAGCACACACACCCCTTTGGGAGTGCGCTTGTGTTGCAGAGACATCCCAGAGTGCCGTGCCACACAGTACCAGCAGGTCCCAGTGCTGCGTGGACAGAACTCTGGCCACAAACATGACAGCCCGGGAGACAGCTCGGGACTGTGACAGACACATGTTTAAAACATGGCGCATAAACGCAAAGCCCTTATGAGATGACACCTATCATAGTGGCCCCGCTGTCTTACTCCCAAAAGATTGGGGTGTCAAAGAGAATGGGACAACTGTGGGCCCTTGTGCGTGAATATCTATTAAGAGAGTGTGTGTGTGTGTTTGTGTGTGTGTGTGTGTGTGTGTGTGTGTGTGTGTGTGTGTGTGTTCGTGTGTGTGTGTGTGTGTGTGTGTGTGTGTGTGTGTGTGTGTGTGTGTGTGTGTGTGTGTGTGTGTGTGTGTGTGTGTGTGTGTCTGACTACACTATGGAAACATGTGGGGGCTCTAATCTCTTCTTGAATGTGGCAATGCGAGCTGCAAGGGGCAAATTGTTAGTCAATTAAATTATTTTTAGAAAGTTAAGAGGTAACTTAATTGGCTTATTTTTCCCACATCATTGTTAGAGCTTTCCAAAGTAACGTTCACAAGAGTGCTGTGGCAGAGCCCTCGTCCTGCCATGTGTATGGAGGGTGTGTTAAGGAACAGTTAGGTGGCCCAAATCTCATTCCATGCCTGACACAACAGGTCAGCACTGACAGCAGAGCTTTTTATCCATGCTCACATATTCTCCATTTTCTCTCCTCCTCCAGCTCTTCTTCCTCCCTCCTTTTACTCCTCCATCCAGACCTTTAAGTGCGGCCTGGCAGCTTTGGCTGGGAGGTCGCGTATTCCCCCTCTTCATTAGTGAGAAAATGGACTCTGGTAAACGCTTGTTAAAGCCCTTACCTACACTCCCCCAGTTAATGGGAGTGATCCATTTGTGTCCGTTTCTGCCTGACAAGGCTTTACTGGAAGATTAATAGTGCGGTGTCAGGCCACGGCCACCCTCTGTCCCGTTCTCATTTCCTTTCTTCTGGGACGCACACATGCAATAATGGAGCCCCGTCTTTTGTTGTAACACCATGATTAGCCAGGGAGGGGGAAGAAAGTAAAGGAATGAAAGAATGAGAGAAATGGAGGAGAGAAGGGAAAACAAAAGGAATAGAAGAAAAAAAACTCTTTCCTTCATCGCGCGGTTCAAGTATATTTTCTTAAGGTTGTGAATTATAGGCACTTGACAATGGCTGAGTGATTATTAATTATTAATTAGGAATTAATCTCCATGTGAGGCGAAGAGAGATATAATGAATCACTTATGGTTATTTCCTCTGTTTTAAAGGCTGTTTTTTTTAATATCTTGGCATGATCCAGACAGGTCTTAGGAAGATGCAATGTATGACAGGGAAAAAGACAAAGGAAAAGAGAATGGCAACACCATGGGAGAAATAAAAGAGACAAAAATAGACAAAAAGAGGGAGAGTAAGAGAAAGGAGTGGAGAGAAGTCCTTAAAGGGCCACCCAGGGTTTGATCCATCATCCCCCCCCCCCCCAGCCATCCCTCTTCCTTTCGGGGATGACACTGTCAAGTGTTCTGTCCCTCCACTGGGCGAACAGGATAAACGCTCTTAATAATTACACGGACATTCCGGGGAAGTCTGTCCAGTCCGGGTAGAGCAATTTCTCCAGATGAGAATCCCATGGTGGAACAGGTTTGGAAATCTGCCATAGAAATATAGAATTCAAATCTAGACAGAATACTTTATTATTATATTTAGGGTATTCTTTTCTTTTCATTTCAGCTCTCTGGGTATTTTCTCTCTGGGTGATTTCTCTGATGGGCAGACCAACAATCTGGTAAACACAAACAGATACAGACATGCGACCTGCGTGGCAACCCCCCATCCTCACTACATCACAGAGCGGTGCCAACGGAGAGAGTAAGGGTGTTTCTCAAAGGAGAGCATGGGGGGATTGAGGCTGGTGGTGTCTCATTAAATTCTTGGGATTGTCTAATTGTCTTTGGTGGACCTCCGAGAGACTAGTACATTATACTCATTGCAATTAACTAAACAAAAGAGCCCGAACCGCCCAAGCACTGGGGACAAGGCTTTGCTAGGGGGAGCAAGCAAGTCCAGCCGGGACCCGGGACAACAAAACACAAACACGCTCACACCAAAAGGAATACTATAGAACAAGAAAAAAAGATATGAAGGAGAGCAAAAGAAAAATGAAGGGCGGGGGGGGGAATAAAAGGGGAGGGGAAGGAGTGAGGACAGATCTTGGGATTGGCCAGATGTCAGAGTCGGGTGGGAGGTCGGGGTGAGATGGGGTGAGGGCGAGAGAGGAGGAGGAGGGTGTCTGTGCTCATTTGAGACGCACCTTTGTGCTGGACCTGTCTTGTTTACTGCAGTACAGCTTAGCAGTGCGAGGGTCCTATTCAGGGTCCGGGCCTTTCAGAAGGTACTGAAGGAGCCCTTAAGCCCACTTAACTACCATTTTCACACACTCTGCCTGCTCTCCTCTTTGTCCTTGCCTCCATTACATCAAACGCAGGAACAAAGACAGGGAACAGAAACTGGGTCTGGCAGAATAGCTCCCATCACAAATATTAATTTGAAAAGGTGTTGGAGAGTAGAATCTACTTTTATGCACAAGGACA
>NC_137231.1:14849924-14854924 GCF_949987685.1 Ammodytes marinus | reverse complement strand
CCACTGCCGACATATGCCACTTCTATACACAAGTGAAAGCTCAAGGAACTACACACATTTATGCACACACACGCACACACAGACAGAAAGCCACAATGTGAATTCATACACGTGCTAAAACACCCATGCCTCCAATAAACACGCAGACAACCACACAAAAAACTTTGTTCTTCTCATTTGGCCTCCCCCTCTACTCCTCTTTATTTTAATCAGCAGAGGAGTTCACCAAAAAGTCAGCGAGCCATACAGGAGATTTGCCTCCAGCGACTCACTCACACACAAACACACACACACACACACACACACACACACACACACACACACACACACACACACACACACACACACACACACACACACACACAGTCAATAGTACACACAAAGCCACAGGGACACACAGCAGGATGGTGTGGAATGATGAACAAGGCAAGGTAGAGGAGGTAGAGCACATCAGCATTTTAAATTAACCAATGGTTAACAGAGAAGAGTTTGGCATCAGGAGAAGAAGAAGTGAGAAAAGTTAAAAGAACAAAGCATGGAATAGCGGGCCACTCTGCCAGACTGATGAGGCGTTTGTAAAGACGGATACAAAAAATATATATATTCATTAGCAGTCTTATATATGTACATACATTACACATTTAATAATAAATATCTTATTCAAAAATACTCTGGAGTCGGGCAGGGATATTAGTTGTTAAAGAAAAGGACTGATGTTAGAATGAATGGGAGAGACAGAAAAGAGAGAGCGAGATGGAGTGAAAGAAAACGGAAATGAGAGAGAGAAAGAGAAAGAGAGAGAGAGAGAGAGAGAGAGAAAGAGAGAGAGAGGAGAGAGAGAGCGAGATCTGTATGTAGGTTATTGCAGTCTCACTGCACCACTCTTGAATTTCAAACAAGAACCCTGGGCAGAGCAGAGAGCAGAGGAGAGAGCAGAGGAGAGGAAGGGGAGGAAAGACAGATAGGCGGCGGGGCGAGAGAGAGAGAGAGCAGCAAGCTAACACTGGAGGCTAACGGGAGGCAGGCAAGAGAAGTGGGTATTAATGAGATATCTTAACTAAAGGGGGGCAACAGAGAGAAAGAGGGGAGAGGGAAGAGGGGGAAAAGAACTGCTGGCTGAGAGCGCAAAAAATAATGGTTGAAGAGGTGAATGAAGATATCTATCCCTTTTCACTTCATCCTCTCAGTCAGTCTGTGCATGCTGTTATATTTGTAAAATGTTTTTATGTGTGCAAGTACACAACTGCACATTTTAAGAATGTGTGCATCGGTACTCACTTGAATGTGTATTTGTTTATTCTTTGCGTGCATCCAATTGTTATTAAGCATTCAGTGTGTAAGTATGTGCACGCTAATTTCTGCTGGTGTGCGAGGGGGCTGCAGCATCTTATTAATTGCTGGTGTGTATGAGAAAGACCAGCTCTTTGATCTGGGGGCTGTGCCGGGCCCGAGCACTCGCTGCGCAGGGTGGTCTCCCATCATGCTCGGCTGATCACAGACGCAGCCTCGCTATTGGCTGGCTGGCAGGGCCCTCCCCATCAGCTCCGAAACGCTACACGCCTCTGACAACTTCATTAGCCCGACTCGACCCTCCAAGTCTAGGCTCTGCTATACTCCGCTCTGCCGGCAACAGGACGGTAGCGCTGGTACAACTGGCACACACACACACACACACACACACACACACACACACACACACACACACACACACACACACACACACACGAGAGGAGTGCAAAGAACACTCTCTCCGTATCCAGTAGTAGGATGCAAAGAAAGAGAAAACTCAAAAAAGGAAACGCAGACAAACAGACAAACACATTTGCTCAAAGGGAAAAGTGAATAATTTTCTTTTCTTCTGATTGTCTTAAAAATATACAAGATCATGATGTATTTTTGTTCCTTGTGCCTTAATGCTGCATTCACTAAGGTTGATCTATCCATTTATTATCAGACTATTAACTGATACATTTCTTTTATCTAATGATTGAGGCGGAATGAACATGAGGAAGGAAGACGAGTGGAATTTTAATACGCTGTCCTTTATTAATGCTTTTCTAACACGTTAAAGGGTTATCTGTCAGTCAGTGTGTGTCTCTCTCTCTTAGTCTCTCCCTCTCTCACACACACACACACACACACACACACACACAAACACAGTTTTGGAGCAAGCTAAGAACTACGAGTTTGCTTTATTCTTGTGTGAATTTTAAGTAAGTATTATGTGAATACTAAGTAAGTATAGTCATAAGATCTATAACCAATCTGAATCAATGGCTGACCAGTTGAAGCCTCACTTATTCTTCAAATATCAAATATCAAGATAAGAGCCAATCTCCCATGCTTCAGCTTGTCACAACATAAACTGATGGACGGCCCATATCATTAATGGCCTTTAATCTTTTACAGGCGTAGCTGACACTTCTAGGACAAAGCATTAATATACCACCCTATTTTAAATGGCTGTAGTCGTAAATCTGATGCCATAAACACATCTTTGGTTGTCTCCCTCCCTCCAAGGGTCCACACAGCAGCTATTTAGTCTCTCATAAACAATTTACCAGTAAGCAGCTGCTATGTCTCCTCTCGGGACAACATAGTCTGTGTAAATCCACCTGGCCAGCTCTTTGGACTGATTTGATTTCCATGTTGATGAACAAGACAGGTACTTGTAAGACTTGGGTTTGGTAGCCGCTGGAGCAGGTAATCCAGGTTTACCTTGGTTGTAGCTCAGTGGTAGCTAGGTGAACTATTGAACCCTGTCCCTGCAGCTGAGGCTTGGTAGTGTAGCCAGCTAATTAGCCAGCAGTTGCAGGTAAGAGAAGAAAAAAAAAGAGAGATATCCTTCTTTTCCTCCCTTGCTCCACTTCTACTTCTTTTCATCTCTCATTCATGAGCCCTTGGTGGTGCCCTTGGCGTTGGCTATGTAAACTATCAATTCATACCATCACACATAGACTCAGGGCTGGCATTATACAAACCGAAACCACAGGTTGCATAATGAGCACACCGCTTAATAAAGTTGTTTCAGAGGTGATGCTGTGTGTGGGTATTCAAATGTTAGTGTTGTTGCATGTTATTTCAAAGATGACCTTTACAGGCTATGATGTATCCTGAAAAGTAAGCCAAGCACATAAATATTCCCTTTTCAAATGATTTATTAATTCCTTTCTGTCGTCATATGGCCAGACTCAAACTCACAATAGTTCTTGTTACTCTGAATCCAACCCACACAGTGACCACTGCGGTCACGCTTTTAGAGAAAAACTTGAGCAGGGAATTCCAACAGAAAACACTGGTTTAACCAACACCACTGGTAACAGGCTCCGGTCCAGCTCAAATAAACAGCACCGTGTCCTGTTTTCCACCCTTTGGCTGGACCACAGTAAAGCAGGGCCAGCCCTATAAATTTGAAAAGCTGTCACTAACTGACTGACTGAGCGATGAAGTTTCACCATTAGTCAGTGTCCCTAATTGGTCATTGCTTTTTTTCAAAATAAAGAGGTGCGAACGTTGGTTGTGTAACGTAACCAAATGAGTTATTGCACAGCCCTCTACTTTTACTGGGGTTATCCTTTGCTCACCTTTTGTGGAGCACTAAATACTTTAAGACTACTACGGACACATACCACTTCTCACCTTGTGTAATTAGACCGAGACTGGACATTCAGCTCCCAAAAAATAAGTTTCTCTTTAGCTAGTTAAAGGAAACAGTGGGACCAATTACATAGAGGGCTGCACCTACACTCCTCAAATGTCAAGTTAGAGAACATGACTAACGTTCTATTTGCATAATGCTTCGACGTCTAAAGAGGTCCATCCCCTACCTACAGACACAAACACACGAGAAGTAGTCGCATGAAGCAATACCTATTCTATACTATGTCAATGCATATGTCAATGTTTCGTCACAGTAAATTTCATGCGCACATACGACAGAGAGAGAAACAATGCCCGAATTTGAAATTCACTAAGAGGGAATGAAAGTGGAAAACAACCTCAAACCTAGAACGATGGTACACACTGCAACGGTCCAGATTTATTTAGGAATAGTTCCCTTAAGATAGCAGTAGAAGGTTTTCTTTAGTTTTGGTTAACAGGAAGATGAATAAAGAAATGAAGATACTTTTTTTTAACTCACAATTTTTCTCATGTTCTATAGACAATTCATTGATTAATAAAAAATAAAAAAAATAGCTGACAGCCCTACAACTAAGCACTTCTGATTATTGCTTTGTGCGTTTGACATTATAGTATTTTATCAAGTCTCTCACTGCATTATTCTATTGATCACAAACACAGAAGCGAAACTATCCCTCCATGGGAAACAATATGTTGCGGCTCGCTGGATGGCTTAGAGAGAAACCCAATCCCGCCCCCTGCTGAGGGAGAGGCAAGCGCTGGCTGTCGACAGGCACACCGCACCTGACTACCACACACACAGCAACTAACTTGAAACGACAAGTCAAGAGAAGTCAGGAGTAAATAAGGGAGATACAGAGAGAGTGAAAAACAGAGGGAAAGATAGAGAGAAAGAGAGAGAGAGAGGGGTAATAGATTTGAGAGTGTTTTGGGGGAGTAAACAGATGGAGTAAACACAGCACGAGGGAAACCAGGGGACTCCCACCGAACCCATTCAATGTGTCACTGACACTGCAGAGCAGAATCAACAAAGTTCTCTGAGGGCAACATGCACACAGACATATATATACGCACAAACCCACACAATCACACACGGTTCACCCAGTGGCAGGAGGCTGGGACCCACAGCTCCTATCCAGAGCAGTGACAGGCACAGGAGAACACGCTGGCTGACAGCACATGACAAGTCTTCAACTTGTGGAAAAAGGAGAAAGGCTCTCCTACTATACTTTATAGCTTTGGTTTTAACAAGTGGCCTGAATATGTGGTGGTGGAAATACAGTAACACTAATATTTTCAAGATATGTAGTGTGAATTATTAGTCCGTATTTGAGCCATTGCTATAATTGACCTACTCC
>NC_137231.1:14819924-14844924 GCF_949987685.1 Ammodytes marinus | reverse complement strand
ATTCGGTAGCATGACATAAAGCAGGAAACATTCAGACAGAGAGCACGGCCTCACACCTGACATTAACATGAGTCTCACGTCCATAAGTGTTTACATCGGTAACCCCCGTACTTCACAAGTCACCCCTATTTAGTATTTACAAGCAGTATATAAAAAACGGATTGAATGGTTTATAACACACTATAATTCTCCGCCCTCAAGATGCATGTTGAAACCTATTGTACGGGGCACACAGATATACAGACGCAAACAGTAACCCACTGACCGACTGAGCTGCACAAGACAAAAGAGATGCAGACAAATCTGATCACCGGTGTCATCTATCCTCATTGTCTGTCTCTCTGTCTTTTCTGCACAGACACAAAAGCGCACATATAAACACTGAGACACACCGCCATCCATGATCTGATGTAATGTACATTTCACATGCAGGACAATATCAGTCTCGAAAAGACAAGATAAGCCTTCAAATAAAGATTCAACCTTCGATGTCTGGTCACATAACAGAGAGAGGAGAAAGACAAAAGCAGACAGCTATCAGGACTCTAATACATACAAGTAAACACAGATGAAACTGCGGCCTCAAATAAATGTATGAGGCATATTACAAATCATCAATAAATCACAAATAATCCAGTGGACCAAATGATTGAAATTCTGTTTAGATGTTTCAATAGAATTGTGTTGTGGCCATGAAAAACCGTATTTCAAATATGTCTGCAGGACAACCACAGCTGCCCTACAGCATTTATTTTCATTTCTAACCACAAAGTTGGCACTAAAACTATTAACAGAAAGATTTGTTGTTCTTTGCCTCTAACCCTAGTGCACTCTCTAGAACTCTGGTAACCCCTATTTAAGTACAGAGTTTCCTCTCATCGATCAAAGTATGGCACACACAGTCTGGGAGCGTGACACTGGTACTGGAGAGCTTACAGCAGGTTTCAACTTTGAACCTGAGGGATGCTCAGTGTGTGTGTGTGTGTGTGAGTGTGAGTGTGTGTGTCTCTGTGTGTGTGTGTGTGTGTGTGTGTGTGTGTGTGTGTGTGTGTGTGTGTGTGTGTGTGTGTGTGTGTGTGTGTGTGTGTGTGTGTGTGTGTGTGTGTGTGTGGGTGGGTGGTGCAGTGTAAATTCACAGTGGGTCACCTATCTGCTCGCCGCTAGCTCCTTGCAAAACTCAATTTCCTCCTGTAACGTTCACAGCTAAGCACTTTTAACCTCTGCAAACCTGCTGCGATGGAGGATACATGTAAAATGTACAGGGGGGTGAAAGAGTCTTTGCGTGTGTGTGTGTGTGTGTGTGTGTGTGTGTGTGTGTGTGTGTGTGTGTGTGTGTGTGTGTGTGTGCATGTAATATTTACTGACTCAAAACACACAGGGTACATTCACCTGTATCCAAAAAAAGGAGTTTGGTTCAGCTATCAGACAGTGAACATGCTGCTGCATCGGTTGACGTACTGGAAAAGACTGTGGAGGATTTCTTAGCGTGTGTGTGTGTGTGTGTGTGTGTGTGTGTGTGTGTGTGTGTGTGTGTGTGTGTGTGTGTGTGTGTGCGTGCTAGCCATAGTAAAGTGTTCCCAGAGAGAGAGTGAAGAGGTATCCACCACACACTGCCTGTGGCCCTCTGGAAGAGAGACTAAACAAGACCTTCCCATTGGGACGCACACACACAGCCCGCAGCTGCAAATGACCTACTACCCACCTCACACACAAAGACACAGACGCACACACACACACACACACACACACACACACACACACACACACACACACACACACACACACACACACACACACACACACACACACACACACACACACACACACACACACACACACACACACACACACACACACACACACACACACACACACACACACAGCCTTTCTGATGATATAATTTCAAGAGAAAAATAAATTAAGTCAATTATCACATGTGAGCTAAAAAACTTACACTCACAAGTAATGTTTCATGATTTGATCAAAGTCTTCCTATCTCATTCTCTTTTGTTTTTCATCCTCTGACCTGTTTTCATCTTCTCATCCCCAAAGCAACCTGTGCGTATCCTGGAAACAGACACACCAAACAACGATCAACAGCTATTTCAACTATGTACATACACAGTACATTTGAACGCATGTATATCCAGATTGTTATATATATATATTGTTTATAGAGGAAAATCAACACTTATTAACATGACAAAATGTGATATGTATTTTTTCCCTTCAAACCCTGTTCTTAGCCCAAATATGAAATGTCATACTGCATGCTCCCCATCGCACACATGTGAATTGTGAATCTTGCAGATTTGCACTACATGCAATGCCACTGGTATTTACAATAATGACAGGACCTGCCAAAAGAAAAATCATTTTAGATATGGTGGAATGCGGAAAGCAAAAAAACATGTCTTAAACCAATGACATACAGGAATAATGATACAAATCATGTGCTATGACTTACTCACAGTGTATGTTTAGAAAACACTTCAAACCTAATGTAAACTGTTCTCATTCATCAGTGTCTTGTGAAACAATAGCCCGTGTGTTTTCCTGGACGAAGCCTGAGGATGAACATATCTTCTTCATATCGTTCTCTGACTGACAAATAAAGGATCCCTGCCAAGAGAAACTCAATGAGACCACAATCAATATACTGCTACAAGGTTTGCACACACACACACACACACACACACACACACACACACACACCCTACACAGATAGGGGATGATGTACGATTACCTGGAGCACATAACAATCAGCTGATGCTCATACAGTATGCATAAGCACACACTCACGTCCTGCGTGTGTACACACACACACAAACAGATGTGCACACCAAAAGACTCTTAATATGCAAATGTTTTTTTTTACAACAGGGACAGCACTCCATTGTTCATCTGGACGAAAAGGGGGGCAGGGGGAGCAGATAGATAGATAAATAGGTCTCTAGATATCTAGCTTGGACCTCAATTGATGAGATTTCACATACGGCAGCAGCAGCAGTGCTGTTAGGACAGGGAATACCACCCCGAAATAATGTTTTCTCTCCTTCTGATCAATTTTTAATTTGGCCTGTGCAGCCGAGCCCTTGGCGGGCCTGGCCCCGGTAATTACGGTGGGTTATTGACAGCTGCCTTCCCGCGGGATGCTATTTAAAAGAGGTTTAACCCCAGAGCAAGTCCAGGCCCCACACTCGCCTTTGAAGGTGTCAAGTGCATTGATCTGAGCTGCGGGATGTGCTGGGACCTTCCCACCTGGAGGTGTGTGTATATACCTGTGTGTGTGTGTGTGCGTTGCTTCCAAGGGTGCTATTACAAGGCCATGGCCAGGCCGAGCATCGTTTGACCCACACACACACACACACGCATGCACGCACGCACGCACACACACACGCACGCACACACACACACTGTCCTCCGGCTAAATCTGTCTGGCTGGATAGAATGATACCTGTCTGGCCTCTGATACCTGATGCCCCAAGATATGCTGTTCACACACTGTACGTACAATGTTATCACTGGGCTACACACACAGGTTAACTCACAGCTCGGGGGGAATTAGAGGAACTAATGAGAAAGGAGGAGGAGAAAGAATGGTGATCGGAGAGATATGCTCACATGACACAACACAGGCATATGCCAGACAGGGCAGCTGATGTTGAAGATGACGTCATCCAGTTAAGAAGAAAAAAAAGAAAGAGGGTGGGCAGCATGACAGAAATTAAAAGAGGATTTCTGTGTTGGAGTTTGTCTGCTTCGCTGCCCCCTTTCAGCCTCCCATTGAAATTCCGGGCAGATACAAACCCCTAGGCTTTTGACACACTTTTGAAAACACCACACCCCCTCTTTCTTTTCCAGAGGGTCTCCAGTGTGGAGCCTGACTCACTATCGAGAGAGAGAAAAGAGAGTGAGATGGAGAGGAGGGGGCTCAGAAGGAAGGGAGGCATTGCAGGGGGTCTAGATCTTGTTTTTGTATTCTTGGCAACTCAATTTAAGTCGTTCTTGAATATTGTGTATCCCTTCTGTGGTTTTGCCTGTGCTTGTGTGTGCATGCGTGCAAATGTATTCCCAGTCATGAGTTTTGAAAGTTGTGTGAATTCATTCATATTTCGAAATGAAAAAAACATACTGTATATATTTAAAAATGCACAGAAAAAGAGATTCAATTAATGAACGATTAAATCAAGCTGAAAACCCAGATGAATACAAATAATTTTGGATGAGCTCAGTAGCTGCTAACTGACGCTGCCTGCAAAATAATACTAAAAGAGGAGAGAGTTTAAGGAAAAAGTTAAGAAGTGAGGTAAAGTCAAGTAAAAGGAAATAAGTGTAATAGCACATTTGAGCTTCCTGCTTCACAACAATGTTGTGTCCGTTCCACATCAGTGACATAGAGGGGCAAAGGCCTCACCACAACATTCATGTGTTGGATTCCAACTAGCTTACAAACTTACAAATACTTTTAACTCGAACAGCGACTTACAACTAATGATCCGCTGACTTCTCAATATTCCCTCCTTCCTCAATTATTCTGACTGTAACCTCACAATCTACATTTGCTCTCTCTCTTTTCTATCCCCCGGCCCCTACAAACCCCATGGCACCCTACCTCTCCACCTCCAACCACCTCTGTCTCAGGATGCAGAGCAGTGACAGGGCCACAAGGTAATGATACAGCTGCCATGATGCAACAAGCAGACCTGTCGACTGTCAGGAATTGAAATCATGAAGGAATAAGCTGTCATTAAGAGGCCCTCTCTCCCAGTAGTGGAGCTGTCAGAACGCCTGCCTCTCTGCCTACACACTCTCTCTCTCTCTCTCTCTCTCTCTCTCTCTCTCTCTCTCTCTCTCTCTCTCTCACTACTATGTCTCTCCTCTGCCAGTCCCGCCCTATTTGCAGTCACTCCCTGGTCCTCCTCTCATGTCTCTCTTCCTGCTTCAATGCTCTTTGTCCCCCTCTCCTTTCCACTTCTGTCCACTTGCCACCAATCGTAACCCCGTCTCACAGTCTCCCCCAACCCGCACGCTCCCCAATTCAAGTTCCTCTTTTCCACCACTTCCCCCCCCCCCACAATCTGGTTGTTGCTGGAGCATTGTTCCTCTCCCCTTTCAACCTATAGGCTATGGGAATGGCACCATTTTCCTGTGCACCGACACACATGAAGACCAACAAGTGTGAGACATACACACACACACAGCACTAACATTGACCTTAACCTGAGTAGTTTGGTGTTGCCTCCCTGTAGAACTCGTTTAATAGAGAGGTCAGTGCATTATCAAGCAATGGTGGCATGGAATTCATCACCAAGTTTTTTGATTTCAGAAATTGATACAATATGTTTTCAGAAAAGGTTTAAATGGTATTCATGTACACACTAAATGGTGTCAACCACTTTCATTAACTCTTTTATTTATTTTACTTTAAAAAATAAATAGATTCTAAATCTTAAAGATTTGAAATAGCATGACCTCTGTCCGATAGGATGCACTGTGATCATGCTTGTGTGTGTGTGTGTGTGTGTGTGTGTGTGTGTGTGTGTGTGTGTGTGTGTGTGTGTGTGTGTGTGTGTGTGTGTGTGTGTGTGTGTGTGTGTCTTTGTGCAAATGTTTAAGTGCATATTTAGAATCACCTGTATCACATTCTTTTTGCAAGCTTATTATATGTGTCACCATCTTATAGCAGCGTGCCAAAGACAGTGATATATCTGTAGACATGGAACATGGTGGATATGGGAGGCAGAAACAGGCAAAAGGGGAGCAAATGGTGTTTAAGAGACAGGATGCCCCGAGATTCACCCTGTGACTGTGTGTGTGTGTGTGTGTATGTGAGTTGTGTAAAGGGGCCTGATTAACTAGCGCAATCAGCTATTTTTGCCATCGGAAGAGAGGAAGGGCTGACTCGAAGTTCCTAGGAACATGGCTTAGAATTTCCAAGTGGTGGTTTTCATACATGTATGTGCAAGCTAATACACACCATACTGTATAATTGCGCTGCATGTTCACACACACACACACACACATACACACACACTACTGCAGTACTTTCAAATGAACCGTATTCTATTTATGTGTGTGTGTGTGTGTGTGTGTGTGTGTGTGTGTGTGTGTGTGTGTGTGTGTGTGTGTGTGTGTGTGTGTGTGTGTGTGTGTGTGTGTGTGTGTGTGTGTGTGTGTGTGTGTGTGTGTGTGTGTGTGCATGCAAAGCCCCCATATTTGCTGAATGCACTCCATTTGACCCTTTGCTTCAGGCTTTGAATTTCCAATCAACTTCCCATGAGAAACTTCACATGAGCTGCACTCGAGGAAATAGATACTTACCACAAACCTTTTTTTGGTAAATGAACCTAATCTAAACATAGCAAGTAAAACAGTAGACCTAAAATGTCAACATTTGACCCATCAAACGTTGTAAATTAAATATATTGAGTAATTGTCATGGTGCCAGAGTTGTCAAATACCTCATATGATGTAGCCAAAATAACTTTGCATTCAGAAATATGGATATGTTGGTGGATACTACTGAATACATGTCAGGTTGGGTGTCTGGTTGAGAGGAAAAGGAGCAAACCCTTGCCAACCATTGACACGTAACACAGTCTTGGGCTTTTTAGGCTGCCAGCTTTTGGCTAATACGCTGTATTTCATTGGCTGGCTGTCTCTTGACAAACTTCCGTGATCACAGGATTCTGCTCTTAATATGGCGTAATGCTTCTGGTGGTGAATTTGTGCTGCCTGTGTTGCCACGTCATAAAATAAATGACAGCTCAGAAATATGAAACTCTCAGCTGTCAATGATTTGTGAGTAATTGATCAAGCATATTTAATTGCTTGTTTGCTGCATGCTTGACAAATTAAGTTAGAAAATGAATATGAATTTACACAATACCAGCTGTGCTTAATCAATACGTTAACTTCTTTCTTCAGATTGTAATGCACTTAAAAATACATCCACACACTTTTACTGACATGACATAATAAACTTCTAACATGCCGGTAATAGATGCTGAAAGCAGGAGTTGACTGTAAATGCAAGGGCCCTTTCTTTTGCAGTGCACACACAGAGTACACAGCCAGTGTGCAGTAAATGCCTGGATGAGGATTTCAGGGTGCAAGAAACACCATTTCTTGTTTACTATGATGAATGAGCAACATTCACACTGCACACACCATGTTCTCTATATCCTAAGGTGTCACTTTGGGCTTTTCTGTGCAGCACAGCCCTGCCGTCTAAAAGTGGAATACCAGCCCAGGTTAACTGTAATTCAAAGTCTTTGGGGGTAGCCAAATCATCCGTTAGCACACACACACACGCGCGGACACACACACACACAGACACACATGGTCCACACGGACACACACACACAGACACACACACACACACACACAGGTACACAACCCAAAACTCTTCTGTTGTTGTACACAGCAGGAGAGGGCTTTACAAAGCAGTGAAAGTCTTTATGGCATTTAGATGGACGGAACGAGGGAGCAAGAGCAGGATCTCCCCTAAGTCAATTGGAACAGCAGGACGATGAAATTACACAGGTAGTCGTGGCCTAGGCTGACGAATGAACACAGCGACGGGGATGAAAATAATAAGACAGGCAGAGAGCTACCTTTTGCTTGCTGACACACAAGCATACACTCGTGTGTGATCGTACAGTGGGGGGAAAATAAAACTAATCTATATTTTACATTGCATTATCTCTGCTTCTCTCCCCAGCTCAGTCCCTCCCCCCTGAATACACAGGAGTACATAGGAATCATGAATCATAAGAATCCATAAATGTTTCATTGTATAATAATGACCGTGTTGAGGTACATGCGTCATTTCACTAAAAAGACAATATAAGCCTCAATTAGTATCATTCCAGAGTATGAGGCTATGTTTGTGCCTATGAATGTATGAAGCTGTTTGGAGTAGATATTGTTAAGCATTGTATATGACCCCAGGACAAAGTTTCCTTTCCCTTCCTCACTTGTGTAAATTGTACAATGTAGTTAAACTTAGTCGGGACGATGCAGTACATCCAGAGTTAAAGCTATGAGTGCACAGAGGAACAGGGAACTACCCACGACCACATTCAAACAACTGGTCAAATACAAGAAATCAAGTATACCAAGTATACCATGATACTTTGCCTCTGACCATGGCACAAGGCCTTCTCTGCCCTACATATGCACGTCTGCCATTCAAATAAACAGTGGTGTGCTGCACTTGTCACACCAATAACCCAGGACCAACCCACTGTGGTAGTGGTGGTCGACCACACTATGAGCACACTTCATGACTTTTTCACTCAGAGACCCAAAAACATTTGCATACCAAAATATATGTCACAGTTTATACTCTGTGCGGAGAAAGGAAAACAACTAGAGGAAAAAGAAAAATAGAGAATACAAATGGAAGGTATTTAGAACTGGCTGTATAATGAATCCTCAGAATACCCGTCCCCCTTTAGCGAAATATGAAGAGAGAAAACACTTCAATAACATGCAACAGAAGAGCTTGAACTACTGTATTATTGCCCCCCTACCTCTATGGCTCTGGTGATGAAGGGGATCTGTGTGCCTGAGTCCAGGTCCTGGTTTATGATGAGCCTCCGGGCCCACTGACCGGCCCGTACCACGCCACTGCCCTGGCACAGCACCAGCAGCTTGGAGGGGTTAGACAAGGCATCTGGGCTTAGGTAGATAAAACTGGTGGGTTCATCTTCTGTAGCATCCACCTAAAAGAAAAAAAAAACGTGTCACTGACGAACATTAGATTCAAACGGCCTGAAACCTCTAACAGGGGAGTATCAAAAAATTGAATATCAATGAAAAGTAAAAAAAATAAATCTGTAATTTAATTTAAAAAATTCAACTTTTGTATATTCTAAATTCAGTGCAAATCATTTAAAATTAATCTAGAATAAACCTACTTTTCAGAAGGTCGACATTTATGTACAATACATCCTTTTTTTTAAATTGGTTTTATGTAATATTCATATATTTTGAGAAACTGAATAGTGTAAACAATAATCATCAAAATTAAAACAAAAGAGAGACTGACATGTTTCACATGCGTAATGAATCTAGAACATATGAAAGTTTCAATTTTTGAATTAACTTTTCAATGCATTTTTTTTTAGATGCACCTGTATATATTAGAGCTCTGATTTCTGCTGTTTGAATTGAGTCACCTGATAACAATAATGAAGAGAAACGCAACACATTTTCTCATTTAACTTGCATGACTTTAAGGAGAAACAGCCTTCTCCTCTGTGGCCTTTGTAATTAAAAAAAAGCTCCTATGCATCAGTACACTAATCATCAATAATCATGATTTGAAAACAGCATTTGTGTGATTAAACCTGAGGCAGAAAGTAATGCAGACAGAAAGGGAGGCTAAAGTGAGTTGTGTGTGTGTGTGTGTGTGTGTGTGTGTGTGTGTGTGTGTGTGTGTGTGTGTGTGTGTGTGTGTGTGTGTGTGTGTGTGTGTGTGTGTGTGTGTGTGTGTGTGTGTGTGTGTGTGTGTGTGCGTGCATGCGCTCCCATCCACACCCCGCGCTTTGCATCCCTCCCGTGTATGCCTTGAAGAATCTCTTAGGAGACAAACACTGTCCATAAAAGCCATGGGTGGCAGCTGCAAGAACTTAATCCAAGCAGACAAAGAGAGCCGAGTGGGGGAGAAAATCTTACCCATTATTCTCTTTTGCTCCCTCACTCCCTCTCCCTATACTTGGCCGTGGTTAATCTTCTTAAAATCTGCGGTCACAAGTTCAATGCCATGCAGGTGGACGGGACCCACCACTAACACACAAATAGACACATACACGCACGCACACACACGCCATATACACGCTGGCGGGTGGGCAGCAGAAAAGCAGAACAGAGCAATTTTCCAGAGGAATAATGAGATAAATAGACCAGGCAGATAAACCAGTAAAAGTGTATGGGGGCTAATGAAAGGCGCTGAGTCCCTGGCTAGGTGATTTATGGACACTGTTAGTGCTGGAGCTAACTCTGCTTTGCTCCTAAACACCAGCGTCGCCTAACACCTTCTATAAGTGCACTCTGAAAAATGATCACAACTTTTATAAACAGAAAAAGGAGCAGGGTTGGATAAGTAGAGGGGGGGGGCAAAAAAAGAGACAAACACGCAACAACAACAAATAAATGGGATCAAGTGTGTGCTCTGAGCCCGGATGAGCTGGGCAAAGAATAACTCTGTGAAGGCATAGCAGAAAGTCCCCTTCAGCGCAAATGAATGCAAAAACAGATTAAGCATCAGCCTGCTGCGCTTCTGCGCCTTTGAAATGACACGTCACAATACAGTTAATTTGTTGAGGAGACACTTTTGCACAAAGGACGTGGGCAGAGGAGGGGGTAAAAGAAAGAGAGGGAGAGAAAGTGAGTGTGATATAAAGAGAGAGAGACAAACCCTGGTAGAGAATGAGCAGAGCTGAGCTGACTTTTCACAATCCCCCTTTCTTTTTTTTTAAACAGGACACTCAATATCATAATCACACTGTGAAGCCTGGGTATTTACGTCAATTTTCATTTTTAATACTCCCTTTAATCTTCAAGGGGCATGAATCAAAGAGGAAAATGCCTCTTTTCACTCTCTGGGTACTTACTGGCAGGATTGCTTTAGTCATGTTGCACTTTTTTTCCAACTGCTCATAAACATACTGAGTGATGATCTGGAGAGAGAGAGAGAAGAAGACAGAAAACACACAGAGTCAAACACATTACATTGATAATACAGTCTAATGCAGTTCATATTTATACATTGCTGTTGAGACAAATCCATCCAACAATAGACAACTTAAAGACTATGTGAACAACTAATAGCAGGCACTGTCTTGCTTGCAAACAGAATACTATTCAAAACCCCTGTTTGCCCTGTGGTGTGTGTGTGTGTGTGTGTGTGTGTGTGTGTGTGTGTGTGTGTGTGTGTGTGTGTGTGTGTGTGTGTGTGTGTGTGTGTGTGTGTGTGTGTGTGTGTGTGTGTGTGTGTGTGTGTGTGTGTTGTTGTGCGTGTGTGTTTTTGTGTACATGAACTACTTGAAAGGGTCGGGATTGTACTGTGTGTGTGTGTGTGTGTGTATGTGTGTGTGTGTGTGTGTGTGTGTGTGTGTGTGTGTGTGTGTGTGTGTGTGAATCACGGTGCAGTTCTAGTGTTGAGGTTGTAAGTGCCAGGAGAGGATATCTCCTGTACAAGCAAAGAGGCTGATGTAAGTTATGTTTATCCCCGCAGCCACAGCACTAAAGAACCTTGTATACCGAATCATTCCACCCGTGGGCCAAGCCTTTCATGGTTCAGTGACATTAACAACTTTCTTTTCCATTTTCCTCCGTTTTTCTCTCCTTCTTTTCTTCTCCCCACGTCCTACTCAGCTGAGAACAGAGAGACGGCGCGTTGGAAGAGATTTACATTTTGTATCACTTGGTGAGAAAAGGACAGAGAAAGTGGTGATAACAGATGACAGGGCACACGGCCGCTGGCATTGAGCTGTGTTGAGAGTTTAGTGTTGCCGGGATGATGTTTCCCAACATATGCAGTGACAGGCTCCCTGTCCTGTACATGTCACAACAATAGAATGATAGGCGGATGGACCACAGGGGAGAGCTGAATTGCATGCAGTCCCGCTCTGCTGTGAAGTCTCACTTTGGTTAGCTTTTGAAGCATCAGCCTTACTAAATCAAGAAACCAAGGGCCAGTGGTGGCGCCACAGCTACAAAGCAACTGACTGACTTGACCACAAACGCAAAGCCCAAACACAAACATGGATCCACCAGAGACTGTCACGTTGCATAACTTACGGAGAGTGGGAGGATGCTCAGATCTCATTGTTAGGTGAACAGGGGGAACACTGTAGGTTCAAAAGTAACCAGTCAAAAGAAACTTAAGTCTTATTAGTGTTTGGACAACATTTCTCTTAGTTCTCTAGAGAAGTGAAAAACTCTCTCTGCTGAACATGGCTAATAAAAAATGTGAAAAATGTATGCGATTTCTTTTGGGCCATTATCTGCTGAGCTTTTGTTAAAATGTGTCACACACAAAACATTTTCTTTGGACCACTTTCTGAAATGTCAACCACCATGGGACATGCACATCCCTAAATTACATGTTGCAATCTCAAAACATTTTTTCAAACCAATGAATTGGCATTTTTACACCGGCAAACAAAAGGCCAAATTCACTGGAAGAAGCGGAGAAAAGGGCATCTCCAAGTCAAATGTGAATTCTCATGATAATCACAATATTGCCATGCTCTTTAATACCCGAAAGAAACTCGATGCTAACTTGATTTAGTGCTTATAAAACAACATGCATGATTAACAACAATACACACCAGACAAATATTAGCCTTATGACAGCCAATCAAAGGCCAGCAGACAAACCAAATGAGATGATCGATTCCACCATTTTACCCTGTGAAGGAAGAGGGGAGAAAACAAACTAGAGAAGCTCAAACAACCTCACCTCACCACTACCCACCAAACCTCCGCAACAGCTAATTCACTAAAATGTCAGCCGGTCTGATGAAGACTAAAATGATTCCGGGCCTCAGTATGCTAGTGTTTAATGACATCAATAAGCCTCACAGGAAATTTCATTTGCACTGCGTTATTTGTTCAGTGCCTCAGGTGGCTGGAGAACCATCTGATATGGAAAAAAAGAGAGGCCGATGGGAGAACAAGAAAAAGAGAGAAAAAGTGTGCAAGAAATTCAATGTTTGAATCCATTTCCTGGATGCTGTAGATCATAAATAAGGATCTCACATTCAAGCCTGTGCGCTTAAGTTTCCCAATACAAACTGCAGCCAGATGACCTTTTCAGGAAACATATTTAAGATCAAAAGTAAGACTTGAAAAAAGAGACAGCATTCCACTTGATCAAAATCCCAAATGTCTTATAAGACAAAATGAGATAGAGTCAGAGCAGAGAGATGCTACACACAGAAACTCACTAACATGTCCTGATGCGCACAAACACGCACAAGCACAAGCACGCACGCACACTCACAAGCACGCACACACACACACACACACACACACACACACACACAGCCAGCCTCCTTCTGTGTGGGCCTCTGAGGACTATGTCTCAGCAGCTGATCAGTACAACAAGAAAAGCCTCTTTGTCACCTAATTACCAATGTGTTATTAGTGCTTTAATGAAACGCCTGCAGGTAGCAACGCTGAGTGCCTGCGTTGTCGGAATGGGATGACAGCAGAAGCACGGTGACTGGATTCAGCAAGAAATATTAAGACACAAAGAGAAGGGAAGAAATAGGGCTGTTGGAGAGAAAGCAACCTACTAATACATACATACTGCTACTACATATGCTAACAAATATTTAAAAAAATATAAATAATATACACTACCGTTCAAAAGTTTAGGGTCACATTGAAATGTCCTTATTTTTTAAGGAAAAGCACTGTACTTTTCAATGAAGATAACTTTAAACTAGTCTTAACTTTAAAGAAATACACTCTATACATTGCTAATGTGGTAAATGACTATTCTAGCTGCAAATGTCTGGTTTTTGGTGCAATATCTACATAGGTGTATAGAGGCCCATTTCCTGCAACTATCACTCCAGTGTTCTAATGGTACAATGTGTTTGCTCATTGGCTCAGAAGGCTAATTGATGATTAGAAAACCCTTGTGCAATCATGTTCACACATCTGAAAACAGTTTAGCTCCTTACAGAAGCTACAAAACTGACCTTCCTTTGAGCAGATTGAGTTTCTGGAGCATCACATTTGTGGGGTCAATTAAACGCTCAAAATGGCCAGAAAAAGAGAACTTTCATCTGAAACTCGACAGTCTATTCTTGTTCTTAGAAATGAAGGCTATTCCATGCGAGAAATTGCTAAGAAATTGAAGATTTCCTACAACGGTGTGTACTACTCCCTTCAGAGGACAGCACAAACAGGCTCTAACCAGAGTAGAAAAAGAAGTGGGAGGCCGCGTTGCACAACTAAACAAGAAGATAAGTACATTAGAGTCTCTAGTTTGAGAAACAGACGCCTCACAGGTCCCCAACTGGCATCTTCATTAAATAGTACCCGCAAAACACCAGTGTCAACATCTACAGTGAAGAGGCGGCTGCGGGATTCTGGGCTTCAGGGCAGAGTGGCAAAGAAAAAGCCATATCTGAGACTGGCCAATAAAAGAAAAAGATTAAGATGGGCAAAAGAACACAGACATTGGACAGAGGAAGACTGGAAAAAAGTGTTGTGGACGGATGAATCCAAGTTTGAGGTGTTTGGATCACAAAGAAGAACGTTTGTGAGACGCAGAACAAATGAAAAGATGCTGGAAGAATGCCTGACGCCATCTGTTAAGCATGGCGGAGGTAATGTGATGGTCTGGGGTTGCTTTGGTGCTGGTAAGGTGGGAGATTTGTACAGGGTAAAAGGGATTCTGAATAAGGAAGGCTATCACTCCATTTTGCAACGCCATGCCATACCCAGTGGACAGCGCATGATTGGAGCCAATTTCATCCTACAACAGGACAATGACCCTAAACACACCTCCAAATTGTGCAAGAACTATTTAGAGCAGAAGCAGGCAGCTGGTATTCTATCGGTAATGGAGTGGTCAGCGCAGTCACCAGATCTGAACCCCATTGAGCTGTTGTGGGAGCAGCTTGACCGTATGGTACGCAAGAAGTGCCCATCCAACCAATCCAATTTGTGGGAGCTGCTTCTGGAAGCGTGGGGTGCAATTTCTCCAGATTACCTCAACAAATTAACAGCTAGAATGCCAAAGGTCTGCAATGCTGTAATTGCTGCAAATGGAGGATTCTTTGACAAAAGCAAAGTTTGATGTAAAAAAAATCTTATTTCAAATACAAATCATTATTTCTAACCTTGTCAATGTCTTGACTCTATTTTCTATTCATTTCACAACATATGGTAGTGAATAAGTGTGACTTTTCATGGAAAACACAAAATTGTTTGGGTGACCCCACACTTTTGAACGGTAGTGTATATATATATAATATAATGTGCAATATCCGGCTTCGCGTCAGGCCGAACAACTGTGGTATAATGAGCACGTTCCACAGCCTGTCGTGAGCTATTGGTTAAATATGATTCCGTTTGATAAGACGGCAAAGTCCCCGACTGCGGAAAATGTACGTATGTTTTCATAGACAGAGCAGTGAGTGAATGTTTACGAAACATTTGTTACCGTCTGTTACTTTTTTCTCTCTGTACTACAGCAACAAAGTTATTCTTTATCACGAGGAATAACCATTGGAATTCCATTTGTCTGCGAGGATGGCCCGATGATGATGTATCCTCTGACAACAGCGGGCTTTCTACACGGTCATTAAAGCAATGGATGGTGGGACAGTCTGACACAGAGCGTCTGCGGGCTGAGGTCACCTCTGTGTCTGGCCTTTGTTTGTGTAGAGGAAGCGTTGTGGCGATGGAGCAAGAAGAGAAGGATCAGGGAGGAAGGAAGGGACTTAGATGAGGGCTCAGTGGGAAGAAAGAGGGAAGACAAGAAGGGAGAGACGGAGAAGTAAATCCCCAGCAGCTAGAGGTCCGTGCCAGCTCCCCACTGCTGCGGTGAACAGCTGAGCAGAGCCAAAGCGATGGACGGAGGGATGGACGGCGAGAGTAAAACTGTACAGTAACGTGGCCTTGAAAGGAGGCCATTGAGTGGGTGGGCTGTTTCATCAACTCCGTTCTAAACCTCTGTTCATCCCCATAACAATTTCTCCATCACTCTCAATCACACAGCGAGCCAAGGTCTTAATGAAGACCACTGTGGCTGCAAGTCAATATGTTTTTTTAAGTCCCCACTAGAGAGAGAGAGAGAGAGACCTCCCACATTATGTGTGTGCACTTGTATCAGTTTATGCGTGTGCATGTGTGTGTGTCCTTGCACTGATTAGGACAAGTCATGCCTGGTTTGGCTGTCCGGACCTAAGGCGATAAGCAGGAGATCATCTTTTTCCAGGCACACAACGGATATAGAGGTAAGAAGGAGATGAGGAGTGAGGGAGTAGAGAATAAGGTGAAAGAAAAAGCTTAAAGACTATTTAAGACAAATTTAATTCCAGTCAGAGTGAAATATACAATATATGTATTAATGAAAGTAAACATGAAAATATGTTATTACAAAGTCTCTCTTTGCGTCTAGGTAACGTTTATTTGAAACAGCAGCACACTTTATACACATACAAAAGAAACACACACACTCACACACAAACACACACACACGCACAAACACACACACACACACAAACATAAACAAACACACACCTCTTGTCTCTCTAGTCCAGAGCCCCCTTCCAAAAGCCACTTAAGCCAAAGAAACAAGGGAGCAAGAAGAGGCATCAAAGCTGTTTATATAATGAAACTGAAAGAGCTGTCCTATGCCGTATCACTGTTTGCACCCAGGAAAGCATTCCCTCTTCTCCAGAGAATAGAGGAAGAAAAAGGAAAAAAGAAAGAAAATCCCCACGAACAATGCAGAGCACAACCACAGCGGCAACAACAGCAAAGCATACTTAAAGAGAGAGAGTGTGTGTGTGAAAATGAGAGAGAGAGAGAGCATGAGGCAATATAAAGGTTGTTTATTTTAAGTCATCCATGTGTACCAACAGAAAGTGGTATTAAAATAGAGCCTATTGTTGTGAATTTGTGATCTGTCAGTGCGTGTGGGGAACAAAGAAAGAGAGAGAGAGAGAGAGAGAGGGGTATAATTCCCATGAGGCCTATGTCATTCTTCTGTCAGAGGAGAGAGAGAGCTCTCCAGGGGAAGAGAAAGTTCTCAGACAGACTGACAGACATACAGACTATTTACACTTAGCATAGATATCCCTCTCTTTCTCTCTCTCTCTCTCCCTCTCGGCCCTCCCTGCACCTCTCATCCTAATGGCATCGTAATGACCTCCTCAGGTGTTAACTGAGAAGCCGGCAGAGGTCTAATTCAAAGCAAAGTACCGTGTGCCACCGTGGGTGCCGGCGGTAGTGACAGATGCCAGTGCTGTAACTACCAAGCCCTTCTGCCTTTTCTCTAACACCCCCTTCAGAACCCCCACCCCCCCTTGCCCAATTCTCCTTCTCTTTCATCAACTCTAATCCACCTCTCCCACTCCCTACAACCATTTTTTGGTCTGACTGTGTCTTCTGCCTCCTCTGTGCTCTCAGCAGAAGCTACAGCGGCAGTGTTTAAAGTGTTTTGGGAATGGAGACGTGATCACAGTTAGTGAATCCGGGCAGACAGCTGTCATTTATAGTGCCTCTTTATAGAGAGATATCCCATTAGCTTTCCGACAAAATGGTCCACGACCGGTATGGGGCCCTCCTGATGCTATAAGTACAGTATGGGAGGCGTGTCTCTGGGGTTTCCACTTGATGCAACACTTCATGATTGCACTATGACTTTTTTAAAGCTATGGAAAAACACAACTAATAATGGAAAGTAAATGTGTGAAAGTCACAAAGTCACATTTCCTGGCCTTTGCGAACAGAATTGAGCTTTCTAAACTTTCTACTTTTTCTTCAGTTGCGCTTTTAAGTCTCTGTGTATGGATGGACATGGATGTAACAGGGCGGACACAGATTGTGGTTCTGTTTATACTACACTGGGTGTCTGCTTAGGTAGACATTTCCACACATGCGCAGTGGTCAGGCACGGTCCATGTGTAGACTCCATTTTGGCTGCACCTGCACTTAGGCACAGACTACAGAGGTACACTGGCAGATGACATAATCTCAGAAATGCATGATTTCTTCCAAATGAATAGCAATGTACGCTAATCTAACTCTTCTAAACAGTATCATTTTATCCAAGTACGTAATCTAAAGCAGTAGACCACTGACTCCCCGCAGGTACATGACACTAACCAGCTGACAACTGACTCTCTGCAGGGCTTCTCCACAATATGTATTTAAAACTGTTCCATTTTGCTACATGTATTGGTTGTCCTAAGACTAGAATCAAATGTATGCAGATGATATTGTAATGTTTAAACATTAGAGGTATGACATACGTTTATGAAACATATCATAGAGCAGGTATATATGATATAATATAATAAACTATTACAAAATAAGCTAGTTGTTATTTAATAATACCAAATAATTAGTCTTTTGACAAGTGTCTTGCTCAAGGGCACTTTAGCAGGGCCTTAAACTTTGGCCAGCTGGTCACTGCTTTGACAACACCCATAATATAATATGGACACAGAGGGAGATACAAAGAGAAAAAAAGATAACAGAGAGAAGGAAGAGAGTGCAAGAGACAGAAAGAAAGAGAGAGAGAGAGAGAGAGAGAGAGAGAGAGACAGCTTTCTAATTCAGCCATCTGGCTAGCTTTACTTCATTATAATATTCTGACTGTGTGTGTGTGTGTGTGTGTGTGTGTGTGTGTGTGTGTACAAATGTGTAAGTGCCTTCCATTCCACAGATGCAGGCAGAGCAGAGAAGAATCCTCATTTATTAACAGCTTAATAGAGCTCCATCTGGGCCAGACCCTATGCTCGTCTTCTATCAGAGAGACTCATCACGGAATCACAGGAATTAGACTACAACTGACACCTACACAGGCGGAGGTGACCCTGCTGCACTTAGCAACACTGTGCAGATATCACACTCTGTAATACTGCCATTCTGATAAATGTCAGAGCCGAGGAGGGATAATGTCAGAAACCCCAGTAGCCTGTGAGGTTTTCAGTCTGGATTTTATATAATATTTTAGTTTAAATATGACACTACAGAATAACAAAAGAAAAAAAGAACACAATAAAGAATGCATTAGACGAAGGCCACGACTGAACAAACTGGGGTTAATGGGAATAACACAGAATAAGACCCCCTTACCCAGTGCTTAAAGTCTTTATAGAGTGCATTGAGAACATCAAGAGACATTTCAGATATATTATGTCTTACTTATCCAGAGACAGACAACCATAGATGCCCATTCCTATGTTATTGCCATACCTTCAGACCGACCAGAAAGACATAAAAAAAGGCATCAGTAAACGGACCCTGGGTAAAAAGGAAAAATAGCTATATCCCTCAAATGACATAGCTCTCTCTTAAATGAATTTAGGACAGATAGTTAATAATCATGTGCTCCCTGTGGACATTCATAGGTACATTCAAATAGTTAAGTTTGTATAATTTACTCATTATTTTATTGCCCAGTTTTTCTATCCCAAAATACAACATGGTGAAAGACGCTGCCCATCGCTCGCAACTAGGAAATAAATAAATCCCTTGTGCACCTTTATATCATTCCATTCCATTCACTATGAATTTCAATTTGTCAATATAAACAGGCCTACACAATTGGCTGTGGTCTAACTTTATGGGTAATAGTTTTACGCAGGTGTTGAACTGCAGCCTAGTGACCCAGGCACAATTTTCCTTCCACGCATGTGTACTGGAATATGGCCTATGGTTTCCAAAAAAAAAAAAAAAACTCTCCACATCATATCATGATGAATATATGGGAAACATTTAGAATTACTTTTTATAAGATGAAACAATTATCCACAGCTCTTTCTGGAGCTTGTTGGCCATCACACCAACATCTTCGTTTTCCCTCTTTCTATCTGTCCATCCATTCAGACGAGGCTGAAGTGCAAATTGGACATCTGGTGCTGTGATGTGTCTGACAATACAGCAGCCACCCCCATCCCAACCCACCCCAGCCTCCCCCTCCCCCCAGTCCCCTTACACACAGGTACACATACACATAAAAGCACACACATGCACAGAGTCCTCTAATATAGTACCATACGGAGATAGACACCGAAAGGAAGAAATGAGGAATGCATAAAAGCATTAAGACCAGATATAAATGAAGCACAAGGCAATATTAAAAAGACAATATACACAGACACACATAAACAGGAATTTAAAATTATAATAGAAAGTCAAATAGAAGTTTAATATAACAGATAACAGTAGCATACAAATAACAGTGCAGCTTAAGTGCAGTGCAAGATATATAAATGATTAGTTCCAAAAGTAACCTAATTAAATGCAATGACAAACAATAGAGTCTGAAGTCCTGATTCAAAATAACTGAGAGATTAGAACAGACTTCAATTTAGCAGGGAGATTGTTCCAGATATGTGCAGCAAAAGTTGAATGCTGGACTGTGTTTAGTGTTGATTCTCTGGACTGTAAGCAGATCTTTCCCAGACAGACTGAGAGGTCTGAAGAGTTCATGAGGGAACAGCAAATCATGAATGTATTTTGGAACTCAACCATTCTTTGCTTTATAAACCGAGAGTGCAATTTTCAAGTGAGTTATTTTATACACCGGTAAAGGTACAGTGTAAAGATCTGAGAAGTGAAGTGATTTGATCCACCTCGTTGGTCCTAGGTAGGATTTAGCAGCAGTGTTCTGACTCAACTGCAGCAGTCTTATCGACTTTTTAGAGACCTGTAAAGACAGCATTAGAGTAGTCAAGCTTACTAGAGATAAATGGAGCATTTCCAGAATCCTGCTCCGACTTAAGTCCTTACATCTTAATATATTCTTAAGGTGATAGTAAGGTTTTGTAATGGTCTTAATGTCGACGTTAAAATCATTACTAAACCAAAAGTTCATCCTTGGTTTCTGGTCTCTGACGTCCCTGAGCACTGGCTTCTAATCTTTTATTTCAGTTTTTCATCAACATCAAATCCAGTTCCTTGATCTCAAATCTCAGTTCAGTAGATGTATCCCTAAGAGGGGATCTCGGGAGAAAGACTCATGAGAAAAACTGTTGGTGACCTTGCTGACCATCTGTCTCGTCAGCAAAGGCTGGGAAAGCTGTTCACTCTTTTCGTTGTCTTTGTTATCAGCAGGTTTGGTGTTACAGAATGTGCTTCGCTGAGGTGGAGGCAGACAACGTGGCTGTGACCGAGGAGTACGTTTAATGTTAGCGTTAGCCAGTGCTTCCATTTTTATCAGTGACTCCTGAAGAGAGTGATGGGCGGAGGAATTAGGGGACTGATCCATCGACGGGTTATCAACATGCTGATACTGGGGGCTTTGATATTTTGTGTCCTCTGGCGCCAGGGCAGCTGTCCCTAAGGGCTCATCATCTTAGGTCTGGCCAAAGGGGGTCCCAGGGAGACCCAAGAATGGTACAACAGTACTTTGACTGCAGATCCACTTGAGTGTAGGCCACTTGCCCCGAAAAATACCAACATCCTTAAAACAGACTGAAGTTATCAGCCTGCTGAACTTGTTGAAAGCTATTTTAATCATTGGCAGTGTTTAAATAATGAAACATGTACGTAACAATTAATTGAAATCCTGCTTTTGCACTTCTGATTGCTCTCCACAAATATGTTTGGAATAATGTGATTCGATTTTGGATGCTTATCAGTTGAGGAATTTTCTCTGTTGTGTCACAGACCATGCAATGTTTGAATTGTCTTACGGCTTACGTTTCTTTTTCAGCATCTCCCAAAAGAGTTACAAGTTAAATGGTATTTTTTAAATTAGTTTTTTCCCCCTTAGATCTACAGGAGCCTCTTTTCTTAACCGTGTCAAAACTTCAGCAGCTGTCTCCACTTCTGTCTCATGGAGATTTGTTTAATGGTTGAAACCTGTCTCCCATTTGTAATGTTAGGGTGCGGTCTGTGGCCTGTTTATGCCCACCTTTGGCTACCCCCCAGATGTCAATGTCTTAGGGGTCAACATTGGCTGAATCCACACATTACAGTCTTGCACTTATCTTGAGGTTGTGCCCCATGATTATCCCAGCAGGTAAAACAATCTCATTCACAGCACATGACATCTTACTGGAAGAGCATTGTGGGGTTCAGAAGACTTTTCTAGCTCAACTATCCTTGTCATGAGTGTGACGCTCCTCTGTAACAATTTATGACAGTTTAGTTTGTGCACTTTTTCTGTAGACACACATACGCATTCCACGGCACAATTCCGTCAGTAGTTCACATAGTTAGTGTTCAGGTCGCATTAACATTGTGGGTAGTAGGAGGCACTTCAAAATAGATAATTGCGTCCCAGAGTTGTCATAAATGACCTTCGAATGAATCAGTAGAAATAGAAAAACCTCTGTTAAGGTTTTTGAAGTTTGAGACACGTATGACAAAGTATCAAAAGTAACAGCTACAAGCAAGTGAGAATGCATTGGGAACTGTAGCAAAGCAGGAAGCAGCCATCAGTCCTTCAGAGGTACGGAGGAAGGGAGGGTGAGAGCGAACATCAGGGGGGAAATGATGATGCCAGTCCATTCATACAGCCAGGGGCATCCACACATGCAATTCTACGTCCTTGGGCCAGCTCACACAGCTCTCATGCTGAATTGTGGCTACTTCTCAGATCGTGTCGCAGGTGTCGAAAGGAGGACATTGGGTGTAATGGCGTGGTTTTGGCTCATAACAGGCTGGTCTTCATAGAAGCATATCCTACAATTACCATCATAAGGTCTGACAAAAGTCTTTCATCCTGCATAATGCATAAATAAAAGAGGGTAATGAGAGGGAAGACTCGACATATACGAACAATGGCGTGGAGGGAGAAATTCAAAACACACATATAGCTGCATGTGTTGGCCAGACAGGCGCAGAGTAATAATGAATGCAGATACGCTTGTGTAACGCACTCTCCATAAACTCACACGTGTAGAGGCTGACTAGGCAGCAAAGCCCACTTTAACAACCAAAGGCATGCAATTCAGTAGTTGTGTCTATTTATAATGTAGCATATTTCTTAGCAGCAGAAACAGTTTATTTGTACTTGCAAAGCTGTATGCGGTACAATATTCATTTTCTTGAATGATCTGTGGCCTAAAAACAACAGACAGATAATACTGCTTATTCAGGTAGTGCTCCTTTCTTCTCAGCCAGTAAATCTCCTGTAGCACAATTCATGCAGCAGTATCTGTTCTCATTACAAAAGTGTGTATCAACACTGATTGACACAATTTCCTTTTTTCTTCTCTAAAGAAGATGCTTTTGTCATTTTTTTCAATCACAGTATGAATAAAATTTGCATACATACTGCTTGATGATTTGTCTTCCTCCAAATGTCTGCCCCCCCCCTCTGGATGCCTGAGTTCACTTAGTTTAAATGTCTGTGTGTTCTTCCGGGCCTCTGCTTGCATGCTACCAAATGTTTGTTTCTAACAGCCTTTTCAGATGTTGGTAGTTTGTGTCTAAGCAGGCGAAAGAGAAGAAGGGGGAAAAAGCCTGTACAGAAGGCTGGCTCTCAAAGGAGCTACTGTATACCTGCAATAGGAAACAATAAAAACACCCAGGTAATCCCACAAACGGCTCTATCAATTTGCTTTGAACTTCAAAGAATGTACACAATTAAAAGCAGCATAGCAGGGGATTCAAATAAAAAAAAATGATTACAAAAGAACATTTGTCTCATTATCTTAATGCATATATGTGCCTGTGCTGTTACTGTGAGAGTGAATTAAAGATGAACTTTAGGATAGTGTGTGTTTGGGTATGTTGTGATTCAGTTGTTGGACAACCACAGAACTTCATAAAAGCATTGAGGAATTTCACAAAAATATGCCGGCAGGATTGTAAAGCTGTAGGTATTTCATGGAATAGAATCCTTGAATCGAAAGCCCAGAAGTACCCAAGGCCTTTCCCAACATATACTCTTAGCACTATATACATCCTATCAATTAGTATTATCATTACTCCATCTATAGGCTGTAGTAAAGAACTATTATGCACATCCCTTCATCTACAGTCAAGTTCCATACACAGCAGTCTTGCGTGTATCGGCAACAGAAAAGTCTATAATGTATGTCTGCATGTTGTCACAGAAATTGGCCATTAAATAGTTTCTGTATATACTGGTTGTTGTTTCTACGTCCTGCCAACTGGTTCCTTCTTTATACTGCCTCAAAAGGTGTGGTTGAGGATTTATTTTTCTTGTGAGGAGGTTTGGGTGTCCGAGTAGCAGGCTCAGTGCCAGACCCAGCATCCATGCTTAGGTTAGAAGATTTCACATCCCATTTCGGCTCTTGCTCAGAATCAATACATCAGTTCAAAATTCCACATTCCATAATTGGTCTGGGGGTTTTGCAACAAATTTGACCTAAAAAAATCAACTCATACCTGAACTAAGCTGACAAGTAAAGGATGTAATCCATGGTCTCCATCTAACTGCAGCAGACCATGACCTTTAAAATACTTGCACGTTTCCCTCATTTTAATCCGACAGAGGCCTGCACCACAAGAAACAACTCTGTTAAATCGTTCTGTGGCTAAGGCATTTAAGGTTATAAAAAAGCAAGTTGCAACTCAATTCATACAGTTTGAAATGGAAGAATGTCCCAGAGCTCTATAGCCCCTTGTATCCACAAACAATGGTTCATAACTTTTTTTTTACTGAGACTTGAAATTTAAATGATCTGTATGGGTATTTAGAGGTGAATGTATGAATTCCACTCCGTCCTACGGCAATATAATAAAACATGTTGCAGGTCCCATGTGTGATAAAGGGTTACTGTCTGTTTGCTCTCCAAAGAATCAACAAACCTTGTATCATCCTGGTATCTCATGTTACAAAAAACTGGTCAAGACAGAAAACCCTAATAGACCCAGAAGCTGAGGCCAAGGTTTCTGATAAAATTGCCTGAATAAAGCTTTATAAAAAAATAATAATAATAATTGTTTAAAAAATGTGTTACCTCCCCAAGAGCTTCATATCGTTTCTGGTTCCAGCGGTGGAGATCCTCTCTGGCATTGAAAACAAAGGGCTCTCCTGTTTTGATATGTCTGAGCTGGCCGTCTGTAGGAGAAAGATGGAATGAAAGATAAACAAACAAAGAGAGAACACATCTGTAAGGATACCTGTATGGCTGGGCAGATGGGGGTAGATCAAGTAACCCCTCTTGACCCCTCATTTTGTTATTGCTTATTTTCATGTTTTTTTTTCTCCCTCAGTCTTCCCCTGTTGGTCATCGTGTTCTCTTGCCCTCCCTCCCTCAACCATCCCCATCTGGCAGGTACAAGGCCAGTGGATGCAGCCATGTTC
>NC_137231.1:14787424-14814924 GCF_949987685.1 Ammodytes marinus | reverse complement strand
TTACCTTTGAGTGCAGTAGTTTTCTCTCTGTCCTCTTGGCCAGCTATCTGGGCCATAGTGATCCACAATATGTACAGGGCTGGTGTGGCAGAGAGCATGGGTCCTCCCCTCCTACAGATCACTGAGATGCCTCCTGTCACAGGTGGGTACAGAAAAGGAGACAATTAAGAACTACAAATCATCACTAGCCTACTGGAACACATAAACCATGTTATAGCCTATCACACAATCCACCTTGCCTGTGGCAATGAGAGAATGACTCCCTTCTTTATTAACCAAAGACCATAAAGATAACCGTTTCAAAGACTGCTGCACTGCCAGGTGGCAGCAAGCCAAAACATTAGAATGTAGCCTATTACTGTTGTATCCTCCTGTAGCTTACAGGTAGCCTACTAGCTTACTGAATACAACAGGCAGTCATCGTTTACACTGCAATAGACTAATACAATGTTTTAACACCTATCTACAACTATTTGTCAACATAATTACTATGAAAAGTGTAGCTGTTAATAGCCTAAGTGAGGAGCCGTGTGTTCGCTTAACTTTGCACACGTGCAACAACTGCCTTTGTTATGTAAACACAGCAAAGTTATTCTTCGGGTGGTACAAATTCAGTAGCCTAAAATTCTCACACGTTTAGCTCCCCCAGACCAACTGCTCACTTTCTCAGCCACGGTCGAGGTGTGTTTAATGTTTCGTAATCCTTATCTTAAAAACAAACTCCCCGAATGTGTGCAGTCGCTCTTTACATAGAGCCAGTGCGAGCAGGTATAGGCTATTAGGCTACAGTAGGATATCCGTGCTTTTATTTCACATTCGTTTCAACCAAACGAAACACAGACTTTCGGAGGGCAACAGCTGTCTACAGTAGACGCATGCACGCATTTTGTTCGACTCACGCACCATCAGTAAATGCGACTGTCCAGTTGCAGCTGCTTCCTTGAAATTTCTAAAACAGGAAGGACTCTGAGCACTGCCGAGCATGGAGCGCGTGAAGCTTCCGGGTTACCGGGGCAACGGACTGGAATGGATATTTAAAGACACAGTAGCACAGCAGCTGCCTCAGTTTGTACAGATGTTTTCTCCTGTGTGAGAGAGTTCCATTCCAGGGTTTTGTCCACTTTGAAAGGTTAAATGTAAAGATGCATTTATTTCACAGCTACTGTGAAGTAGGTATTGTAGGTGATTTGCAAATTTAGATTTTAAATGTAAAACATATGACCATTTTACTAGGCCTACGCTACACCTAATACAAATGTATTAGACCAAATTACCCTGCACTGCATACATTATTTAAAGTTAGTTAAAAATGAGGCTCAAATGCAACTGCACACATAATTACATTAAAAAAATATAGCCTACTGTAGTATACTGGAACATTAGTTTGAGTGGCCTTTCCTCTTTCCAGGTCTCCATTGTAGATTTTTTTTGTATGACTCCTACACCTACACATGTGGAGACACATTGAAGCTCACCACCTCCTGGGACCATATTGTTCACATATGTTGTTCAATTTACTTGCTTCTGTAATTTTGTAATTTTAATTTGTTCATGCTGTGATTGTTCTTCTGTTCGAGACATATACAACATCTAATGCATGTCAGTCCATCCTGGGGGAGGTATCCCTCATTTGTTGTTCATTCTTATTCAAATTGAGGGCCTGAGGTTAGAGGTATTGTATGCCGTTGTAGATAATGCAATTTGGCTATATGAGTAATACAAATAAAAAAAAAGCTTGATAACAATATCCAGTTTTGGATCATTATGAGAACATTCTATATTGTATAGAATCCCTAAATGTACAAGCTACCTCAGCAATTCCATTCCAGCATAATGTTACATGTGTTGACAACGTTAGAATTTGGTTAGTGTGCTAGTTGATGACGCACCTTCAGCAACCACCACAGATTTTTCTCATATAGCTCTCCCCTTAGCTAAACAGTCCTTTATATGCTCTTTTTCTAATATCACTAAACTGTTATCAACATTGACATTGTCCATATGAAAGAATAACATGTGTTTTGCAAATGTTTCAATCTTAAATTCATAACCCTCAGTGTGGATGGCAGATGGCTATTTTAGATTCTCTACTCGTGGCAAAAGGACATACATTTTTCCTCTTGGGGCAAGAGTTAGATGGATCAGAGCTTGATACTTCAAAAGGGTCAGGCCAAAATAATTTGATTGGTTTAATGGTTCACACTAGATCTGCTACTAATAACGTGACTTACCAAAAAAGAAAACATGTCCACACCCTATTCATCTGTACCATGTTTACCTGCAACTACTTTGAATTGCAATAGCCTCCTGGTTAAACTAAAGCTGGATGCCCTACTTCAGCACGGCCTCCAACAGTTGAAGCTGGATCTCAGGGGAGCTGATCTACCCTGTTTCCTCAAGCAAAACACTGTAAAACGAGACCCAAATAAAAAAACAGACATATGTGTGGCATTGATATCAATCGAATTTGACAAGATGAAATGGGTCCTTCTTGCTCACTCCAATGTTCACTCTGACTCCATGTGCGTTTGACGTAATTATGGTATTTTAATGGCATGCCTTTTCAGGTAATGAGAGCTCGCATTGAATCCCCGTTGTATAAAAAAACAGTCTATAGGATATGTTGTAGATAGATTCATACTATACCTGTATTACAATGCTGTTGTTAAATGTTGTGTCACTCTATGATTGCACAAAAGCTTTTTTGTTTTTGTTTAAGTGTGAAGCAAAGTGTCTTGTGGCTGCCCATGTATTAGTATATGTTGTTGAAAGTGTAGTGTCCTCATTGATGGGAATTTGATAAAGTAAATTAATTATTGCTTTGTTGTGTATTTTGAATTGCCATTACATTTGATGACAAAGGCATCGTGACATTTTTGTAACTTAAAGGCTAAATGACAAGGAATTTCTACTGAACATAGAAATGAAGTGACCCCCCCCCCCCATAGGCTCTCTGGCATAATGATGGTATGTCTGTAATGCTACCATGTTGGCTCACTGCATGCTGAAACGGATAATACTCCAATATACTGAAGGGTTATCAATTGAAATGGAAATCAGAGGAGACAAAATTCAGTGACTGTTTATCTTGCATAAATGTATCATGATGAGCTATTGGATTCTAAAATGTTTATGTAGATTTGATAATGCCTGAGAGAATGTGATGAATCATGTCAGCGTTTCTGACAGCAGTCTTCTGAAACCCACAGTAGTACTAACTCTAGTCGAGGAGGAGAAAGAGATCAAAGCATTTGTCTTTCTCACACAGTTACTAGTTGTCATCCATGAACAGTTTGGATAGCCAAATACCTTTTGTTTCTGCAAAACCCACAGAAACAGTTTTATTTTTGTTTTGTTTTTGTCAAATATAGCACATTTACAAACACTAATGTGCTTTGTTGCATTGTAGCCTTTATTCAGAGTCACAGGCAGAATTAAGCAGTGGAACATTTTGTTGTCTTTTGTATTCTCTAAGTGGTGTGGCGATAAAAAAATCTCACTACATTTGCATTAAAACAATCTAGTTAAGAAAGAGGGAACATCTCTCTCTCTCTCTGGAGCAGGATATGCTTTTTTCTTCTGTCTCAAATGAATTGCGGGTGTGCAGTAGCCTCTGAGAGCTGAAAGGATATTCTTGTTGATGAGAACAGCATCATTAGAGTTTTTTTTCTAATTCTCATTTGAACATCAGAAACAAAAAGGGAAGAACATCTGATCTGAACCTAATGCTAACTTCATACACATAAATCATCATAAATTATTGACTGTGAAGAGATCACACACAAACATGTGCTCATATGATAGAAGAAGCATATTCAAGGGTGCAAGTAAGAATATGATTTTATTTTCATGTTTAAATCTAAAACATTCCATCTCATAAATAACAAAATATGGACACACTTGGAAAAAAAAATATATATATATACTGAGCAATCGTATAACACACAGAATAAATGTTTTCTCAGTTTCGCACAAAACGCTGACTGATATTACATAGTGGGCAGATTTTTGGGGACACACTGTAATCAAAACATACATCATCTTGCTTCCCAACTGAAATATTTGATGTTTGCTTTCAGGAACCCGGAGAACGTATGCTGACACCGATGTCTTTACACTCGCTGCCTCAAAGAAAAAAAAAATTCAACTACTGACAGTGATCACACAGTCCCATCTTGTCCCAGGCAAACAAATCCAGGCTCTCCATTTCCCAGAACTGATTTCTTGAGATGTGCTCCAAAAAAGATGAAATGCGTCTGATGCAGCATAGAAAAAGCAAACAGAGTTAGTTTTGTCTGAGGCGTGCACATAAAGAGGGAGGCACTGTCTCCCTCACTCTTTCTGTCGTTCCACAGTTTCTTGTCTGCTCTCTCACTCATTCTTACATACACGCACACATACACATACATACACATACACACATACACGCACACACACACACACACACACACACACACTCGCTGCATATACAGTACATGCACATACCACAATGACACCCACAAATGTGCACGTACGCACGCACACACACACTCTCTACTACCTTGAAAGTTGCAAGTGAGTATTACAATCAAACATTTACAATGTAATAAAAAATTGCAACTGCGTGGACTGTTATTGGGCAGAAGTCTTATGGGATGGCAGTGTTTCCCCCTGGGTATGCTCTGCCGCTGTCTCATCAGTTTCAGGAGTGTCCTGCGGTCCAGACAGGCTGCAGCAGCCAACAGAATAGGCCTTCTCAAGTTCCTCCACCATAGATTTCTCCCCGTCTCTCAGCTCCGCACCCTCCTGCATCTCCCACCTGGAAAGCATAGAAGAGACAGTACATTGTGTGCTTTAATACCGACAAACATTTGTCACCCGGGGTAAAATTGAAACACACACGTACACACAGCAGAATCCATCATGTGTGTTCCACAAGTTATGTTGTATGAAGATTGGGCCCAACATACAGAACCAGCGCAGCAACGAAATGCGATTTATGTGTGTGTTTGTGTTGTTCCCCATATCTCCCCTCTATTTGTGACTCGCACAGAAACAAAAGAAAGGACCCCACTGCCTGCAACTTGGCTTGGGTTCAACAGAGCGAGGAGTGAGTGAACCGCTCTCTCTCTCTCACACACACACACGCAGACTGAGACTCTCTGAGGCTCTGCAAGTTACACTTTGACTTTCTCGTATGGGAGTCTTCTTCTCTTTTCTTTTTTCGTGCTCTCTGTGGGTGTCTCTCTATGTGTCTTCTTCCCCTTTCTGTCAACCTGATGCCTACTGTGGCTAAGTCGTGGCATTACAACTGCTGAAGTTCATACCAACTCCTGTGTGGGTGGTGACTAATTTGTAGCATGGAGGAAATTGCTCCTCACATCATGTTGCCCTTCCATCTTGTTGTACTACTTCTTTACGCGATGTCTCTCCATCACATTCTCTCTAATCCTTTGGAGCCACTGAGTGGATGGAGAGGGCTTCAATATGGAGACATCAAGAGTAGTCACGTTGTAATTCACTCTCAGTATTTCAATGGAATCTCTGGCGAGTGACTGTGGTCAATCAAATCCATATGGAGAGATGGCTGAAGGCTGTCTTTGAGCCCGCCGCATACACACTCCCTTCCAAAGGAGAATTATATCTGTCCGACTGCAAATGATTGCATTTTCATTGCAATCTCTGCTTTCTCCTTTTATCCCGCCCTCCCTCCCTCTCTTCCGATTCCTTACTGCATATCTTCAAACATGTGCCATATAGTTGTGCAATGTGTATGTGTGTGTGCGGCGTACACATGTGTGTAAAGAGGAAGCGAGGGGGGTAAAACACCAAGTATATTGTGCCTGTATTTCATGCATACTAAGAAGGGGACCTCTTAATGCCCAGCACTTTGGTGATGTTTTCAGCATATATGTCTTTATTGTGTATCTGAACGAATCAGACATCCTATTTCTCGATTTCCCAATCACCATCAGTGTAATTATAATTATTATAATAATTATACTGTAAGGGGTAAATATGCAGCTTTGACGGATACGTTTGCTCCCATGTGACTGTATTGTCCCTCTTCATATACACCATAGATAGTATGTATATACTTTGGTCACTAGCTTCTCTGTATTTCTGGGGTAACTGGATCCATCTATTTACATCCATCACAAAGTGAGCGGACTGTCTGACAAAGAAGACACAAACAAAGAGAGAAGTAGTCAAGTCTGCCTTTGATGACTGCAGTAGACTGTTGACAGAATGCAGATGACTACTATAGGGCAGACAAATTGCCCCCTATATTATTTTTTCAGTGACATAAAATCAAAAATCAGTGCTACTTAATAACCATTATGCGATACAAACAGTCACTCAAACCAAACAAAACAATACAAATGTCACCGAGTGTGCACAACACGATCAGGAAAGGGAGTGGGGGAGATGAGAGAAAGATGGAGGATCGGCGGCCAATAAAGAAGGGAGCGGGAGAAAGGAAGGAAGACAGGAAGGTACGCTAAAGGTTTTTCAATGTTTAATTTTCAAATAGGATTAAGCAGAATGACATTTAGCTGAAGGTTACAGGCTCAGCATTGTCTTAGCTGATATTGATATGCAGGAGGCGCCCTGCTTGTCACCGGGACAAACACCGTTGATGAATGAGAAGCCTTTCCCCAGGAAGGTGTTAAGTGCAAATTTGAAATGAGAGCGCGGTAGAGGTGGAGAGAGAGAGAGAGAGAAAAAAAGAGGGCACACACATAGACAGAGATTGAATTACAACGATAGTTGCCATGTATACTGTCACTAGATAATGTTGCCAAAAGTGTAAATTGCTCCGTAAAGTATAGGTTGCATTTCCGTGGAGATTGGTTGATCTCTTGCTGGAAAATGAGCCGAAAAAATACAAGAGGTGATTTGCTGTGTGTGTATCTAATTCCCAACAACTACAAATCAACAATGCCTCTTAGAAATGCATAAGTAGGCTAAAGTTGACAATAACTTCACTGTATCCTCATTTCGGCAAGTTTTCTCCACACAGAATTTACATCTTAATAAGGGGGAGTCTTACCCTTTAATTCTTATGGGCTTCGCTCATTTCTCATGCATTAATACTTGAGCTGCTGACTTGGCTCTTTCCTCCCTGAATACAGAATGGGACACACATATTAAGACTCATATATTTACAGGATTGATGCCACGGGAGATTGTCTCGGAGTGAGATGAAAAGGCTGGCTCAGATGTATTTCAGACGTGAACGTGGATGTAAGCTGTCCTAATCACGGGACAGAGACAGAAAGCACCCATCCTGATTTTCCAGACGATAATGAGTAGTGATGTTTGACAAATTAGGAGCATAAGCCCTTGCTCAGAGATCATCCGGCATCAACTTTTTTTTAATTAAATCTTACTCACAACACACTCTAGGGATAAAACTTTGATGTTCCACTTTGGCAGAGAATAACACAAACAAACAAAAAGGCAACCGATAAAGAAAAAAAATATTGACACGGAGAGAGGGGAAAAGAAAAAGAACAGCAAGTATAGACTACAAGGAAGAAAGTGAGTGAGCGAGCGGGGAAGACAAAGTGCCTGAGAGATCATGAGAGACAGTGGGCCAGTGGTTTCCTCTTGCAGCTGTCACCGGGGCTGAGTGGTTTCTCTCTCAGAGTGTTGGGGTGTTTGTGCTGCGCCTTGCTTTGCCCTGCCCGCTCTGCCACTGCTGCTGGGACCGCCGTTTGTTTAAAAGGCTCGCCTGTCAAACAGAGAGAGCCAACCGACAGCCAGACACTGGGCCTAAATGACTATGACAGCAGCCCCTAATCAGAGGCTTTGCACATTGCCGCGGGGGCCTGGAGGATCCATCATAACCCAAGCCTAAATATTTAAAGTGCTAAACTTTTCCAAAAGGTCAGGCCTTTCCATGCATGCATGCCATGGGGCGACATGTGTCAGAGAAGTAGGAAGAAGAAGAAGAGGGGGACTGGACAAGGGAGAGGGATGGAGAGAGAGAGAGAGAGACCATGGTTAAATGTCCTCTATCATTTTCACCTTTTTTACCACCAATTTCAGTTCAGAGTGAGTGGGGTTACTTTTGGTGAATGGACATTCCTTTTGGACCGGTCGTCAACTCTTCAACCATCTCGTTTGACGTTAAAACTTTGGGTTTCAGTGAAAGGATTTTTCTTGTAAAACAATCAACCCTTCTTTCCAATTCACATCAGAAAATGGGTTTGCGACTGAAAAACACTGTGAAGACGACGATTAACCTCAAGATAACGATTCTCTGATGTATCAAAACTAGCAAGAAAGCTAAAAAAAAATCAGAAAGAACATAGTGAGAACTCTAACGAGACCAGAATACAATTTTAAAATGTAAAGCATCCAGTTCTTGCTGACGTCAGAGTTCAATGTTGAAGGTTAGGTGTTTAAAGGTGAGGTTAGTGGCTATATGTACAGTCTATTTGTGTATGCCTTTTTTCAGACCTCCTGTTAGCCACTGACGCTACTGCACTTGGCTTTTTGTGTTTACAGTTCCACAGACAGCAGGTGTCTGACAAGAAGAGTGCATGGGAAATAACCATTACTGGGAAGGACGCATAGTGATTCTAAGAGGTGGCAGAAAACATTAAAGGGGTTTTGTCCATGACCTGCCATTAGCTTTGAGCGAAGTAGATCAGTTGTTCGGCAAACAAGAAATTTGATTTCAATCCGCAGTGAATTAAAAGGGGAAAAACTCAGAGGCAGACAGGCAGCCAGTTATATGCCAAACTCAAAGAGAAATGAGAAGCCATATACAAAAGGAAATAACAAAGATACGTTATCAGTTGGGAATGGATATTGTACATTAGAATCTAGTTAAGTTGGGGGTAACTGACAAGTTCACAATACAGGGGCCGGGGTGGGTCATCTTTTCGACTCAATTTCCATCGAGAAGCAAACATCCAATTCAATTTAGATATGTGCCTGTGCTAGGCTATGAGCCAGGGGGAGATTGTAACTGACAGCCATTGGACAGCCGGCTGGATTTGAATATTGACGAGACAGAGACTTGACAGAAGGGATTATGCTCTACCTCCTTACTTACTAGCCGCTACACTGATCCATTCTATTGTCAGATCAACTCAGTGTCAGCTGTACAGTATGTCCGTGCGGTACAGTGATGCCACTCAGAATTAGGCCCTATACCTGCAGATCCGTCTCAATCCAAACTGATGTCCATTCAAATGCTACAAGAAAACAGACTAAATCGACCAGGACAAAAATAAATGTGGAATATGGAAGCAAATCCATTTTTAAAGCAAACACAAACTGATAGCTTTTACTCTATTACGCTGTTGTGTTAGATTATCAACAAGCACAAATGCATTCACACATAGTTCGGTATTACAACACATGAGAGGAAGACCATTAACTTTTTTGAACTGCTAAGTTTATAACCTAAAACTAGCCTTGTGCAGAGGGTTATTCTTTGGACATATTAACTTCTTAAAGCAAAATAAAATACAGTTTTACACTTTGGAATCTTGATTTATCCTACTTTTGATTTACACTGTGTATTTGTGTGTGTGTGTGTGTGTGTGTGTGTGTGTGTGTGTGTGTGTGTGTGTGTGTGTGTGTATGTGTGTTAGTGTGTGGGTCAAATCCACAGTTTTCTCAGCCCTGTCTCCCACCCGGCACGCACACCCTCCCGTCTCGTGGGCAGATGAGTCATAGAGCGTCTGATCAAAGGTCCTCGGACATATCTGTGAAGGCCCTTTGAAAGGACATCCACAAGCTGACATGCTGGTACGAGCTTTGGTGCAGACACATACACCCAGGCTCAGAGGCATACACACACACACACACACACACACACACACACACACACACACACACACACACACACACACACACACACACACACACACACACACACACACACACACACACACACACACACACACACACACACACACACACACACACACACACACACACACACACAGGAATTTTTTTAACTCTAAATCCAAGCAATGATCAATCCAACACATTCAAACTGTGCTCTACTGTTGTTTGCATGCCTCCATCATGTATGTGTGTGTGTGTGTGTGTGTGCGCTTGCGTGTGTGTGTGTGTGCATGTGTGTGTGCGTGCATATGTGTGTGTGTGTGTGTGTGTGTGTGTGTGTGTGTGTGTGTGTGTGTGTGTGTTTGTGTCTGTGTGTGTGTGTATTATGGGCCAATTGGTGTTCATGCAAGGTAACATTTTGTCATTCGGAGGAATGCGACTATGTATTCACGTCCTGTGACCGCCTCATATTTCAGATCCCTCTGCGTGGCTGTTTTCGAGCTCCTCACTATTCTCTCCAGTCATCCAGGGAAAAGTTTGTGTAAATTTGCAGTGGCTTAATTACTGAATAATTTAGACCATGCTCCAAATTAATGTAGACATTTCCATATTAATGTGTTTGCCCACCGATTCCACATTTATTTGCACTGCGGACAGGAGGGGTGGCAATTATCACAGCATATCATAACCAGTTGTCCTGGTATTTCAGACATCATTAGGGCTGCTTGTCCACCACAGTGTGACTGTGAGTACTAGTCTATTCGACACAGTTTGGTACATTCCTCTAATAGGCTCGCTGTGCTTCTGTGGGTAAGGTCTATTAAACCTTGCTCCGGTGGGAGAAAGAGGGGGTGAGGGGCATTGTTTGTGTGTTTGACAAGGTGAGGTCCAATTTTTGGGAATCCTCCTTGCTGTTTTGTAAATGTATTATTACATGCAGACAACAGCAAAATAACCAAACACCTGCCAGGTCGCCACACAGCAAACGTCTGCTGGTCAGTGTGGCGCAGTGGCTGACTGCTCCACATAGACACTGAGGTGTGCACATGTCCCAGGAGGCTGACAGCTCTCTGCTCCTCTCTTATCTCCCCCCCCCCCTCCCCTTACCCCCACCTCACTTCACCTTTTCTTTTTCTTCCTCCTCAGTCTCCCCACTTTTTGGCTCTTGTTAGGAGCTTGGCTGAGGAGGCTGGCACCTTTCACTGAAACAGCACCCAAGAGGAGGTTGTGACACGGAGAAATGCGAGCATGTGTAAGAGCTTGTGTGTGTGTTTGTGTGTGTGTGTGTGTGTGTGTGTGTGTGTGTGTGTGTGTGAGAGAGAGAGAGAGAGACGGGGAGTGTGGGTGACCTCTCTCACTTGAGCTTCTGTAAATCATTACAGTGAGGCCCTTCCTTAAGGAAAGCCAACCACCTTGGCACCTTTCAGCCCTGTCTTGTGTACGCTTGACGAGTGTCTGACACCGCCTCTCAAACTCCCACCACATGGGGCACACAACAATTATTTTTGAAAAAGGTTATACCAAAAAAACAGCAACTCCAAGATAAACCTCAGCCTTCTTCAGTCCATCAGCTGATCAGCAGTTGTTTGTTTACATATTGCATTTCACTCTCAACTTACTAAAATTATACTTTTAAAAAACTGACACTTGTATATCTGAGCGCGGCAGCCTATACACTCATATGCCTCATGACCACCCCCATGCTTCCTTCCATCACCTTCTTCTTGTATGTGAGTGAAGTAACGAGGGGAGGCTAAGTTAGTTGGGCAGTCAGTGAGTCAGTCTTCAGTCTGGCAGGTAGGCAGGCAGGTACCTGTTAATGGCTCCAGTCTGCCTGCAGCTTTTTTGGGATCAAAAAATCTCAGCAGAGGTAATCTGTCTTCCCGCATGAGCCAAAAACAGAAAAGGACAGGGTGTGTGTGTGTGTGTGTGTGTGTGTGTGTGTGTGTGTGTGTGTGTGTGTGTGTGTGTGTGTGTGTGTATGTTGGGGTGGAAAAAGTAGCAGGAGGAAGATAGAAGAAACAGGAAAAAAGAAGGATGGGCTCCTACTTTGGACAATGTGCTAACACAAATATATGTGCACACTCTTCATGTAAACACAAACAAAGTCTTGCAAGGGCTATAAAGATAGTAGGCCTGTTTCTTCTGCAACACCTTAATCTATATGGGTTTTTTCCTTAGTCCCGTATGTTTCCCTAATTACTCAGCTTCTTATAACCAGTGCCAGTCTATTTAAAGACGAGGTGTCTCTCCACTCACTCACTCACTCACTCACTCACTCACTCACTCACTCACTCACTCACTCACTCACTCACTCACTCACTCACTCACTCACTCAGGTTTTCAACTTTCCCTTGACAATATGCCAGGGATTTTCGGTTCTGAGAATCAAGAGTAAACTGCAAGCTTTGTCCAGCCTTAGTCCACACCCGTTGCCTAATAAGAATAACCTCATCTTCCACCTTCTGTCATCCCCTCCGATCAACCCTTCAATTTACAGAATAAATAACTGTTGAAGCTTCTCCCCATAACATCCTATCTCCCACCGTAACTTGTGCCTGCATTTGGGTATACTCCTTTAAACCTTGCCACCACCAAATGCATAAAATATCACCCATGAATTAATGAACAAAGATTATTCAGATAAACAGTCAGTAGCTTTGGATTTCACCCTCCTCACACACACAGAAAAACACACACACACACACACACATGCACACACAGAGAACAAGCATTCACTCATGCTATTTCCCCACTGAACAGCATGCGGAGGGGAGAAAAAAAAAGGATGTTCATTGTGATTTCCCCTCAATGTGCTACCAGGAAATAGCTTATTACTTATTCAGTACTTTCTCTTTGTCATTTGTGCATATATAAACTGTGAAATCTACTAAGGAGCGCTGAGGGTTGAGAAACTGCGACTTGCTCTCCGACAAAGGCCTCGCTCTTACACATTGATCTGGCAAAACTTCTATTCAAACCCAGCTATAGCGTTTCCATAGCCCACTATGAATAAATTGCATATTTCAGCATATTACATTTTTTTTTATGGATTATATAGTGGCTCAGTTGGGTATGGTTGATTTCATGCTGAGAGAGCATGGCGAAGAACGAGACAGATATGTTGGAATAAAATAATTTACTGAAACTCTTTCGCAAAATCAAAGACAATAACATCATGGGGGGGGGGGGGGGGATCGGAAAGAAAATACACACTGTTGCAGCTATGACACAACCTGCAACAGCAGTTGTGTTTTTGAGTTAAACCATTTGATCAATCACAGACCTACAACTATTACATGCTTTAGTGTAATGGTGTAGCGATAAATACTTTTAATTTGGTTTAGTAGTAGGGGATGGCAATTCAGCTTAATAGTATGGTGGTTATACAGTTACTCCGTATACCTATGATCCAGGGGGCAGCTGTAGTGATGTGGCCTTCGACTTGTTGCCAGATTGTTGTGTTTGCTACTATGTTCAGGCTATCTAGTTATCTCTCTGTCAAGTGTTTCCCATGTCAATGTGCTTGCTTGACCTAATGCTTCTTTGCCTGCTAAACCAAAACCATGCTAACCATACTGCCTCTGCCTGGTCCACCGCCCTGCCAGTTCTCAGCTCTCCTACCTTACAAATAAACCAGTTCATCTTTCATCTGCCCACAAGTCAGTGTTCTGGACTTGGGTCCACCTTTGAATAAACCCTGATATCAACTGTTTAAAAAAAAACATTAATGACATTATTAGCGATGGACTCCCATGGTTTTGTTGGGCCTGCAATAAACTGATTAGTCCGTGCAGACATTGATCTCAAGTCTCTCTGTGTGTGTGTGTGTGTGTGTGTGTGTGTGTGTGTGTGTGTCACTCTTGGTTGGGGGTGCTCTGTTATTGCATATCAGATCATGTCCTTGTTCTCTTACCATTTCAAACAGTTCATTTTCTACCATGCAAATGGCAGTTTTAGGGGGTTAAGGAGATAAATAAATCCTTGCTGTCACCTCATTTAAAATCAAATGCCACTTAATTATAGCTGTATGTGTTTTCAAACACTTTGCATAATTTATTGTTCTGCTCCGTCCTAATCTTGAGATTCTTATCGCCTGTGCTCTATTTTACTAGAGGGAGCATTTATAATGCTCCCTCTCTCAGTTTTTCTTTCTCTTTCTTGCTGCCAACAGCAGTGTGAAAGAGATAAGGAAGGCGATGAAAAGAGCTGTTTTAAGTTCTGCCTCACCTTGTAGGGATTTGATGCTGTAAAGGTCTATTGTCAACTCTGGAGAGCATACATGCACACACTCACACACACACACAGCCCTCCGGCAGTATTGCGTTTCGAACAACCAAAATACAGAAATTGTCAAATCCTACAAACAGGGCGGTGTAACATCATCATTTATGATTCGGTTGTAAACACACATACAACAAAAAACAACTAATGTAAGCTTAACATCGCTGACAGGCAGGATTTTTCGTTTAACCTTTATCCTTGTGATGTCAAGTTTTCCCTGCTTTGCATGCATGCCACAAAGGCCCACACTTTCATTCCTCTGTAGCACTAATGTATCAGAAAGAACTACGCACGTTATTGACATTAATGTGCAAGTGGGGTGTAGGTCATACAGGTGATGCAAGGGGCACTCATATGCTACTTTAGAGGATGAGGCTGCCATCATCAACACTATGATGTCAGATCACATCGACCATTTTTCTGTCCTTTCAAAAACCTTCAAAAACACCTCACTTAAAATCCATGCAAATTAACATCACATCAGATTGAAATTATTCATCAAGTACAATAAACGTAGAATAATGAAATACACCTGCTGTACGTCACACCAATAAACATGTGTATAAACAATTTATGGCACGAGCAAAAGAGGCAGACTTTCCATCCTTTGCTAAGTCGTCTGAATGTACCATATAGTTAGTCATAGTGGAGTATACATCTCACTATACATTCATCATTTTTATAGCTTTTGCATACAGGGAGCATGGTGTACTGTATTGCTGCAGCTGAGGAAAGGGGGTGGTACAGAAATTGTCTGGCCGTACACTGGATCAGACGACATATTTAATCCTATTATAATCAGTGGATTTTGATTTATTCATACTGTACATATAATTCAACTAAACACAACAAGTAAAGAGCTAGTATAAATAAGCAAACATGTGCTACATCTAAACTGCTAGAATGTTCTACAAACAACTGGAAAAGAGAGTAAGTAAAAGCTCTGACTGCAACTGAATAGAGCATTTTGGCGGTATACAACATGCACAAAACTGCAGCAAATAGGCCTAATTCATTGGGTGAAGTGCCTCACATTAGTAACCTTGGGCAAATAAATGACTTTGATATAAGTTGGCGAGGGATCCTTCGGTGATGGATCCACACACACACACACACACACACACACACACACACGTATAGACACGCCATCTGTAACACCTTCATCGATGAGCGTCATTCAAGGTGAATTGGGAGCCGATTGTGTGTGCATATCTAACGAGATGAGTCTGTGTGGCTTTCTGTTCCACAGGCTCAGAAGCACTAGCTGTTGCGGCGTTACCATAACTAGGTAATGGATGGGAGGAGCATGCAGTTGTGCATCCTCTCTATGGGCCTTCCATCCTGGGCTAAGTCGATGGAGCAGACAGGCTGGGCTTAGTAAATCACATAGATCCTATGGCTGGACAGCCCAGCAGACAGATACAAGTCAATAGGGAAAGTGCTGCTTTTGAATATTCACTCCTAGTGTTCAGCGGCAGGCTGCATAGTAATTGGCCGACCAAGAAAAGAAAGTTAGAGTTCTGTGTTCAATGTGTGTTGTGTTAAGATTCCTTGAAAGAGATAGAAAAGAAGATGTGAAGTGTGTGTTTGTATGCTTGTCTATGCGTGTCTGTGCATGTGTGTGTGTGTGTGTGTGTGTGTGTGTGTGTGTGTGTGTGTGTGTGTGTGTGTGTGTGTGTGTGTGTGTGTGTGTGTGTGTGTGTGTGTGTGTGTGTGTGTGTGTCTGTGATGATGTTAGCTGTGAGTGAGAGTTAGGGTTGTATCCTCTTGGTTGTATCCTCTTGGGTCACTTAAATAAACACAATCAATGTCCCCGCCAAGTAAATCTGGGTTCACAACAGAACATTCATCGCAACAAACAGACTAGTACTGTACTGTATAAACGCCAGACGGACACCGCACTATATGATTACAATAAAACAGATTGCTTAGCCTAACAAAAAAAAACATCAATCATATACAGTAGTCCAGCCATGCCAAACATATTCCCTATAGAGAGGCATACAGATATTGATATCACGCTTTTGAAATGTCAGGGCAATGGAAACCCAGGCATACTGCGATTACATAATGATTATTGCAAAAGTTTTCTCCCCCTTCACTCAGTGTGGCTGTAATATGCAGTGGATGGCCATGGGGGGTTCATTAGTGAGAACAGGCTGCTGTTGAAAAGCTCCGGTTTCACCTCTGATCCCGGCTAATGTGATTTGGACCCGCGATTGGTGGTGGAGAGATTAGATGCTCGCTCACCTCAGGGTGGGAACCGGAGAAGGAGACATACATCAATGCTGTTTGCTTTTCAAACTCAAACATCTTCGCACCTCTTAATTTGCTCTGAAGCATGTGCAAAAAAAAAAGAGTGTCTAGAAAGATTTTGTAGTTTAATTTATTTATTCCAGCGACGGAGAATTTGGTGGGGCTGCTAGCTAATCCACTAAGGTTATACTTTGGAGTGCATGATTATTTGGGCTTTCATAACAAATCAAATGGTTTGTTGTGAGTTGGACTGGACAACTACAGGAGGATCTAGCTGTACGGATGATAACTGTGTTAGCATTCTCCTCTCATTACCTCATGGCTTTACCCCCATGGCCCACACACTGCCAGTCGAGATGTCAGGCTGCTACTCCTTCTTTCATTTCCTTTTCATTAAGCCTCTGCTCTCTCTCTCTGTCACTTCTTAGCCTCCGTGCTTACAGCCCCTCCACCTTCATTCATATACTCCTTGTGTCCCCTCCACCTCCTCCATTATGTTTCTCTACCTCTCTTTCCTTTCCCTCTCTCTCTCCCCCTCTCATTAGGTCATAGTTGTGGTGATTTGTCAGAGTGGCTGTGTTGATTAATAGGCCGACGGAGCCCCTATATTTGGGGGGCTGTCAGCGGGGCTCCAGAGTGCCAGGGCCGCCCTGCTGAGCTCCCTCACCACCCAGGTGGCCCCATTTGGGCTAAATGAGCTGTGAAGGGTCTCGGCTATGCCCGCCTGCCCCACACTAAGATGTTATGCACAAACACACACACACCGGCATAGAAACAAAAAGGCACAAACACATGCGGGCACACACACACACACACACACACACACACACACACACACACACACACACACACACACACACACACACACACACACACACACACACACACACACACACACACACACACACACACACACACACACACACACACACACACACACACACACACACACACACGCAAGCAGGCACGCTCACGTACTCAACACCCTGGCTCTCACTGCCACGCACCCCTGCGTTCCCACATGATTTGTCACACTCCATCAATAGACAATAAGTTACTGCCACTCTAGCCTGTCAATGGGCCCTGTCTTCAGCAGCAGACTCCTCTATGGTGTCTCCTAGCCTTGGGGGGATGGGGTGGGGTGGGGGGGACAGGGAGAAAGTGGTGAGTGTGTATTAATTGAGTATGTAGGAAGGAAGGAGAATAAAAAGGTAGTGAAAGCGAATGAGTGGTTGAAATAGTGCATGTGCGTGACAGAGAAAGAAAGTAAAGACAGGTAGATAGACGGAAAAGAGGGAGGGAGACGATGCAGGCCGATATTAGACAAATTGCTTCGCTATGCACACGCCGTATCCCAGTGGAGGGCTTACAGAGCTCGTCCGGATGCACAGGCAAGTAGCCAGGTTCAAGGAAATGGGAGTATGAGCAAGTGTGTTGTGTGTGTGTGTGTGTGTGTGTGTGTGTGTGTGTGTGTGTGTGTGTGTGTGTGTGTGTGTGTGTGTGTGTGTGTGTGTGTGGGTGTAAGTGTAGAGTAACATGGTTCAGCTGCTCCAAGCCAATTGCCTGGCCTTGGAGTCAGAGGCGGCGGCTTGTGTGCACGAATGCGTGTGAATGTGAACGTCCCTCTTTGCAAGATTATTTTTGTTCCCCCCAAACTAGGAGGGGGAGACCTTGGTGAATGAGATCATCCTGCCACATTTGTACACACACACACACACACACACACTCCCACAAAACGCACAAGTACAAGCACACACGCCTCCTCAGTGATTCAATCTGATGATGGGTATTGGAGGGGAAACTGGAATCTGTGAAGGTCAGAAAAGTCTGAACGGTAACATCCACCACTGCAGGCTATTGCCACCACTGCCTCTACTCGTACACTGTCATTACCGCTGGCTGGCTAGCTCTCATTATCAACTTACTTCATCAAATACACTTTATTATCAGCTTGTCCCACACAGACAGATGGGGAGGGACCCTCCAGCAAATGACAGAGTAACTGCTACAAACTGATTCCGTTTAAGGTCTATTCAACGATCGGGTCATAACACATATAGTCCTCTGCTATTAGTCTATCTGTGATTTACACTTGATTGGACATCTGGAGGATGAAAAAAAGTGGTATGTTTCTTCAGAAAAAAAAAACAGTTTAATTGTACCAATGGCTATACGTTATAATTACATCTAAGGTGATTATAGTCATTACGAAGCTGTTATTTTCCCCAGACTGTTGAAACATATGAAAGGCGGATGGATACACTGGCTGAATAGACAGCTGTTACTGAAGATGTAAGTAACAAGACAGCCCTATCACGCTGGCAATATGGACGACCATGAAATTAAGACTCGACGTATAGCAATTACAATGACAATGAGCTTTGTTCGACGTGTCAAGTATCAATCTAACACTTGCCAGGCAGCGTTGGTATCATAGCTATAATAGACAGTTGGCGGGGCCGGGCCGTCGCCAACCACTGAACCAAACTATTCAGAAGCCGGGCCCTTGACGGTTGTGCTTGGCGGTTGACGTTAACAGTAATACACACATCAGCTACATGTGCCCCCCATGCAAATGAGTGCATTAGAGCAGACCTCAGAGTGAGAGAGGGGAGCGTGGCCAATAAATCCAGCCAGGGTGAGAAACGTAGCCTTTACCATGCGTGTCCAACCCCATCTATTTAACCTAATTACACACACCATACCAGGTAATAAAAGTCTTGCATGCCATCAATTCTGACGTTTCATGCAGCAGGGCCCTGCAAAGAATGTCTATGAGGATCTATAAATCCTTAGGAGAGCGATCTCCAGGTTTGGGAAAAAGGTGTAACTATGTTTTTCCATTTGAATGTTTGTTTGTGAGAAAAATAGTAAAGTTAGTTTGACACACACAAGCACTACACTGCACATGTGAATGTGTGTGCGTGTCAGACAGTGTGTCTTTTAAACTACATGCTGGTAGTACGCAATCCTATTTTCTTTACTGGCCCAAATCCAAAGTGAGAAGACAAAACAACAAATGGTTGATAAAGAACAGTAGTAAAAACACTTGAACAATCCTGGTTTGGGGCTGGCTGGCTGGCTGGCTGTTATTCCTACCCAGGTGTTTCATGACACTTGCCGACAGGTCCATCCGTGACGCCTTTAGCCCGGGCGGAACACTGCGTCTGCAGGTACTTTCACTTATAAACGTCACGCCTTTGCCATCGGTTAAAGGAAATAGCGCAGAGTCGCTGAATGGCCACAGCCGGTGGTTTTAGCCATAGACGGCTGAAGATAAATAGACGTTGGTCACAGTAGCTGCACTCTCACACTCTCTTTTGCCTTTTGTCTACAGCGCACCTGAGCTCCACCCGGATCCATGAAAACGAAGGATGAAGTTGTATAAGGTGAAGCAAGGAAGAAAAAGGGAAAGATGAAAGACAAAATGATGAATCCCATTTTTTGGACGATGTTCGCTGTGAACCGTTTCAACTTTTCACCTCTCTGGTTAATTGGTAGAATGAGCATCAATCATTTTTAGAGTGGCATCGTTATTGCATTGTACGTTCTGGCTATTGAGTGACTAAAAGGAGGCCCGTTCAGTAGATGTATGACTTATACATATTTAGGAGATCACAACAAAGACACTGTATTCACGCAACATTGCTGTTAATGTTTTACCTGATATTTTTTTAGTTTTTTAAAACACTGGATCTTAAAAAAAATGTAGTACAGCATTCAATAAAGAAGATAGGCATGTCATTAATAAATAGCACAAATGTCAGTCTTCGCTCGTAAACATGTTAAAGACTACAATGAAAAACACCCATACAAGCGGATCTCTAACTTTGACGGGATTTCACCCACCCAGTCTGCAATTTCCAGCTCCCTGAAAAGAGGGGGGGAAAAAAAGATCACCACACCTGGATTTCCACTCCAGGATGTCATCCATGGAATTCAGCAGAAAAGCTAATCCATCAAAAAAAAAAAAACAGTGTAGGTGTGTATTTTTTTTCTGTTTAAAAGGATTACTCCATTACCAAAACAGACCGTGTTTGAAAAGCCAGCTCAGAATATACGCTGTGGTAAATTGATTTATGACCGATTCATCTCACATAAGCCTTAGACAGTGTTGCTTTTTGGATGAGTGTGGTGCACACAGTGTCACAAACAATTACCGTTTCAAATATTGCCCGGCCAGAAGATGGCAAATTTGTAAGGAGCTGGTATCAAAACGTCAGGGTGTTGTGGTGCTTGTCACTGTAGAGAAAAAAGCTAATTGGTTGGGATTGATAGAGCAGTTTGGTGGGAGGATGGACTTCTGTCTCGCTGCACTTTGTGTGCTTATTTTGAAAAAAGGCAAAACCCTGAGATAGTCACACACACAAAAAACACAAACACTTCTGCTCAAATGCAGTGAATTAAAAAACAGACCCTAGCACATATACAGCATTATTCATGATCATATACACTGCACACACAATGCCGGTTGAATGGTGATTCACTGTTGGTTCATGAAGATTATGCTCTTCGCCTTTGTCACATGTTTGGTGCATTGTGTTGACGCTCTACAGCGCTCTCAGCTTCAAAGCTATACTCCGGTGCAATTGTTGTCTCAGTCACCTATTATAAACATGGCATTTTTAGAGAAGAGGCTGTAATTGAGCAAAAGTGTGGCACAAATGGCTTTGTAACATTACTGTAAGTCTTCAATGCAACCCATATACACAGGACCCCTGAAAGCTCTCGCCAATTGAAGCTCTGCTTTCATCCGGCATAAAAGCTATGTTTGCAATTGAGCTTTGGTGCTACGTATACCTCTCCTCGCCTTTACCCCCTGCCTCTACGCCTTGTTTCATATGAGTGCACAACCACAATGGCGAGAGTAATGGCTCAAAAATGCCTTTTCCTAGAACAAAATAACAATTTTTTTGTGGGTCATGTAGGCTAAAGGTAACTTTGAGAGCCCAACAACTTGAACATACTACTCTCTCCCTCTCTCTCTATTCTAATAGTGAAACCATTCTGCAATACCACAGTTTCCAACATTATAATACACTCATGAGAGAGTGTGAGCAACAGGAAAAAAATAGAGAGGAAACACACAGAAAAAACAGGGGGAGAGGGAGAGAACACAGGTCAACCGTAGAGCTTTTTTCTTGTTTGAAAATGTCAACATCAAAGAGACGCAGCACTCCTTTCGGTGGGGGCGTGCTGGTGGGCCGATGAATGTTTCTCTTCTGCAGAATGAATCGGGGGTCCAAAGCCAAACCCAGAGCTTTCTAAAATAAGCCTGGTGACTGGGTGGTTATGGCCTCGCATCTTATATGAGTCGAAGCCACATGCTTTTAGTGCCCAGCGGCTGGCCTTGTTTGATGCATTACAGTGTAACTAGGATATACTGTATAGTGTGGGAGAGAAGTGCTTGAGTGTTGCATTGGCTCCAAAGTGTTGAAAAGAAAGTTAGCTTGAAATCCTTTAATTTGCCATGTAAAGCACAACAGTCGTCTCGTAAAACTTAAGTTATTGACAAATGTGCTTTTTCTCTCACTGTCCTTCACAGCTGTAACTGGACCCAAGGCACTGCCTGCCAAGCCAAACTCTCACCATAGCACCTATTGCTGACTTAGTAATCCTTGACATGCATCCTTTTTTCACATAGGAAAGCATGTTATGGGTGCAGCCACATATGTGCGTATGTTTATTTTTGTTGCATGTTTAGAAGCGTGAGCAGGCTGCAGACAGTGGCCACTGGGAAATCAAGGAGCACTTTGTCATGCATCCTTAAATGTGTGACACTGCGTCTCAGGAGACGGCGCCTGATTGGTCTACGAGGCATCTAAGAATGACGAGTGAGTGATGGCCTCAAGGGGATTTAGTGTGTGTGTGTGTGCGCAAGTTGTGTGTTGAGTGTTGTGTGTGTGTTGGCTGGGGTTAGTGACACAGGACAGCACAGTGACATCTCTGGGTGGCACCCTGTCAAAGCCAGCTGGCAAAGTGTCGTAATTCTGCCATCAGGGAGTCATATGTCACTTTAAACTCAGTTTTTTTAAGATTCACACCATTTTAATCCACATGTGAACTTCATTCAAATAAAGAGGAGGGAAAAATGTGAATCAGTTTATGAGCTTTTAACCCTCAAATGACTCGTCTCTTTGTATAATGATTTGTTAGACACAAAGTTATCATAATGAATGCATGTCAAACAAGTCAAATTCAAGACGATATGTAAATGTACCTAAAAAGAATCACATAGTGTAAATTGTATGGAGCTCAGATCAGTCCATCACATTAATATTCTCATACAATGAGCACGCAATCGAAAGTGGTTCAAAATTATTTCTCACCAACATTCTAGCCAAAGCAAATGCAGTGGCTTAATCAGCAGCAATAACCCAAAAGTTAAAGTGTTAACAGATGAATTATTCCTATAAGTTGGATAAGTTACATTGTGAAACTCACGCAGTAGAGTGTAAAGTCAAACAAAATAAATCAAAATACAAGATTTTTTTTTTTTTTTTTTGGGGGGGGGGGGGCGAAAACAGTAGAAAGACACTTGTTTGTGGTATGGCAGAATGTGTGTGTAACATGTCAGATACCTTGACCCTATTACAAACACAGCAAGTGTCTAGTATGTTTGAATGCATGGGGGGAAAACACCCCTACTGTATAAATGATGCTGTAAAAAAGAGCTGAATCCAAAACCAACAGGGGGGCAGGTAATTACCAAGCATGTCCCTCATATTTACTATCTCTTAATAAGCTACTGGCATGTAGCAGACAATGGTCTGTCATTTTTTATTCTGCGTTTGTTTTTACACTCTTTTGTTGTTCTATTTTCATAAGCAGATAAGGACTGGCATGGAGTGAGAGAGTGTTTAACTGTGTGTCTCCCTGGTCTGTGGTTCTGATCGATGCTACTGGCTCTTACCACCCGAGAGGTGGAGAGAGAGAGAGAGAGAGAGTGGGAGAGAGACAGAGAGAAGGAAAGAGAGAGAGAGAGCGAGAGAGAGAGAGAGAGAGGGAGAGGAGGAGGATTTACGCTGGCACCGCATTTTTGTCCAATTAATAGATTGCCAGTGTGTTGCGTATTTTGCATGACAAAGGAGGGTAATATTAAACTGCCATTTGTAATGAAAATGCACTTTGCAAATTAAAAAGTGCAGAAACCCAATTTTTCCTACCTCTTTAGGAAATAAACAGTCCTTAACCAATTAAAGTGCATTGTAATAATTCCGTGATTTATTGCAGGTTGTTTAACTTTCAAAACTCGGCTAACCTATATTAAGGTCACAATCCATCATGTCTTGCATGGAGTGCTATGGAGTAATGGCTGTTGTATTAGCTGCTTTTGATGATAGTATGAAAGAAGTATTAGCACTTGTCAACAAAACTGCTTACAACATAACATTAGCATGCATGAGCTGCCTCGCCTATTCATTATCTTGGCAGCTCCACACATGCGGTTACTGCCTTATAAAACATTTTGCGGGGCCGAGAGCACACACTCACTGTTTGGTTTTGTGATAGAGTGGCGACATGCAAACCGTGGGGCGCACGCTCTGGTTGCAATGCAAACAGGCACCGGAAAGATGAAACAGTCTCTGTGACACACGAGTGAGGGTGAGAGGGAGGGAGGGAGGGAGGGAGGGAGGGAGGGAGAGAGAGAAAGGGAGTGAAAGGAGGAATGAGGGATGGGGATGGAGATCCCTATGCATCTTTGCCTTGATCATTCTACTTTAGTTTGAAACACACCAGATTTTTTTCAAACGGCTGACTGAGGAAAAAGGGCAGGGCAGACGGAGTAGAGTGAGGGTGAGAGTGCAGTGTTAAAAAAGCCACCCTCTTTACCAGATGAGCTGAGGCTCAATGGCGACTGGCAAATACAAAAAGAAATATATATATATAATAAAATAAAATAAAAAGTTGTGAAAGAGAAACCACAAAACAAGCCAAGCTGTGCATGTGAATATCATTTGGAGGGCTGTTGAGGCAGATCAAATGTGGAGAAAGACAAAAGCTTTAGTGGTACCTATTACTGACCGATTTGAAAGACTGAAAGATGGACATGAAGAGGGACTAGAGAGAGAGAGAGAGAGAGAGAGAGAGAGAGAGAGAGAGAGAGAGAAAGAAGCAGAACCAGATGTAAACACACAGACGAAAAAAAGTCAAAGCTGAAGGGCACGGCAGGGTACCAGCCAGAGAGAGAGAGAGAAAGATGCAGAGATGCAGGGCGGTGTGACACGGTGACATTTGCCTCCACAAATGGGCTCTCTGGCTTTAGCAGCGCAGTCTGCTGCGATGCCCCCCGACTGTGAGCCAAGAATGCACTTAGCTCAACAAGAGCAAATGAATGGCCCTGTTTTGACTTTTACCATTACACTCCTTCTCCCTGATAGCTGGTGCTGGTTCAGAGAGCCTTTTGTTGGAACACAGGGATCCCTGCTTGTTTAAACAGCCGTGCACCACGCTGTAATTAGTGTGTTACATCAGCAGTCGGATAATATGTGGATTAAGTACTACAGCTATTGATTCTCTACTTATGATTAATCTAAATTGTAAGGCAACTAAAATACAACTAAATAGTGTAAATGTCAACATAATGCACATTGTTACAAATAACTATATACTGTACATAAACGGACTTTGAGATTTAAAAAAAAAGCATTTATATCTCACGTTTTATTTTGTTCCCTATAGAACCATGTTGTTTACTTACCCATAAAGAGGGATCTGCACACATGCCTATACCACGGACCATGCAAACACCTGACAAAGCCCACGAGCATGTCAACAACAGGCCATTACGCAAACCAAAGCCTCCACGCCAGATATTCAATGGAGCTAATTGCATCACTAAGTATTCTCATATCCTGGGGGCGGCATCAGGAAAACACCGGGCTTATATTATTTATTCCGTTTTTTTCCCCACCTGGAAAGCCATATTAGACACGTGTGTTCATCTCTTGGAGTCAAAAATACAACATCATAGAAAATCTTGTACACTTTCTTAGACACATAAGTCACAAAATTGCATGGTTGCATGGGAAACTTGGAAATACTGGGTGTACTGGTAAAGGAACAAGTGATGACATAAAGTGAACTTTCTCCATACATTTACACACACATATTTAGAGGCATATGAATCCACTGTCTTAATGTGAGTGAAATCATTTTGTTTACTCAAACTTCTGGAAATATGTAAATGCTCATTTCGAACCGGCCTGTAGCACAGTTACCAAAAACATATATCTATGCACTCAATCTGAGTCCCTCAATCTGATATATATGAGTTGATATATAAATCTCTCTCTCTCTCTTTTCTCTGTGTAGCTGCAGCTCCCCGATGATTATTCATGTGCGTTTAACTCTCAAACAGCCCCTCATTAACTGTGGCTCGCTGGGCCATACGTTGGGCCAAATTACGCAGCTTTGACATACACAAACCAGCAGGAGGGGAAGGTGGGAGGGAGCGTGAGTCGCCCGGGATAAAAGGCCTGGCTCTCTACTTGGTCCTCACTAACCATAGATAATGGCTGCCAATGTGTTCTGTATGGCCTCTTAGAGCAATCAGCACTTTCACTTTTAGAGGCGTGGGATAGGGAGGGAGGGGGGGGGGAGAGAGGGAGGAGGAAGGTGAAGAGCAAAGAAAAGGAGGAGGGAAAAAGAAGGGAGGTGGTAAACACAGTCAGGTTTGTCAGGACCCTCACCATTTAAAACACACAGATGGGAAGGTGGGTAAAAAAAAGCAAATGTTGGATTAAATATACAGTAGATTAGTCCAAAACACTTATATTTCGAAGTGATTGGTATCATCTTCACATAACTTTAACCATTTGTGAACAAAACTGCAACAGTATATGCTGCATTAAAACAATGCAAGTTATTCATAACAATTCGTAAACAGGCAGGAGTTTCAAGTATTTACTCGCAGTTTGTGTGTTGTCCATTTGGGTCCATTTCAGTGACAAACTGCAGGTGCACTATAGAACTATACTTTAACTTTAGTATTTTGGATGAGGTTAAGCGGTCCATTCCCCTGAAAACCTTTATACCACAACTAATCCAGACTGAAAGTGCTTGCCCCACGCTGTAGCGTATAAAACACAATACACAACCATTAAAGGGACGCTGCGATGCCGGCTGTAGTTTCTTAAAGCACACCGCCTACTCATTAGTCAAACATATTATATCTTAACTGGGCCAGCAACACTAATGTTTGATGTAGCCTGACTTCATTTTAAATGTGCAAACTGAAGCTGTATTATGTAAAATATAGATCAGATTGGGACTTGGCAGATACTCAATATTAAATGACTCAGATGAGAAGCAAAACCTCAGCTCAGAAATCCCTACGAGAGACCGCTTCTGGTTTTATGTAATTATAAAAAGAAAAATCAATGTATGAAAGATGGGCTTGTGAGTATATGTAATATAGGGAAATTAGAGCTAATATCGTCAGCCAGTTGATTAAAAAGTGGCAGAAAAATCTAAAAAGGCAAAGAGGGAAATAAGTTGCACAATCATATTATAGATTCTTAAAGTAGGCATTGAGATGGAAACTATATTTTCTCTCTGCGCTGTAGTTGTATTTCAGTCAGGGAACGATCAAACCCTCGTCATTCATTAAGGGCTGATGTGCTAATAGCAGTGATCACAGTAAATTGGTGGACACGTCTTACAATGGATCTTGGTTATAGTCAAATGTGCCCTTAGAGGTAGAGAGAAATTAGCCCTTGTATACGCAATCATCACTACAGCGAGGTGTCTAGTCTCTGTCTGGCAGTGTGCTGCAAAAAAATGGGCCACTACATACACAGACAAAACCATTATACCTGCTTCACATGCTCACTGTATACATCTTGGTCTAATGATTGCACACTATCCCGCAGTGCTATTTATACTGTATATTACCTCTATGCATACAGTCTGCACTACAATGACAATGAAACTGAATCTAATCAAAAGTAATTTAATCAAATACCCTTACAGACAACTCAGGTATATTTACATTATTTACATGTATTACATACAGAGGGTCTTTGATACATCATGGGGTAAAGCAGGTGGCCCCTGCCAATGACCAACTGAAAAATAGATTTCACAACTGTGATTGAAATGGTGCACAAGGCTCTGGTTGTGACATAGCTGTTCAACAGAGCTTACATTGTAAAAGTGTAATAAAC